>NC_059216.1:15873169-15935669 GCF_020615455.1 Coregonus clupeaformis
CTCTGCTTCTCTCTGCTTCTTTAGTCTGCTTCTCTCTGCTTCTTCTCTCTGCTTCTCTCTGCTTCTTTACTCTGCTTCTCTCTGCTTCTTTACTCTGCTTCTTTACTCTGCTTCTTTACTCTGCTTCTCTCTGCTTCTCTCTGCTTCTTTAATCTGCTTCTCTCTGCTTCTCTCTGATTCTCTCTGCTTCTCTCTGCTTCTCTCTGCTTCTTTACTCTGCTTCTCTCTGCTTCTTTATTCTGCTTCTTCTCTCTGCTTCTCTCTGCTTCTTTCTTCTGCTTCTCTCTGCTTCCTTACTCTGCTTGTCTCTGCTTCTCACTGCTTCTTTACTCTGCTTCTCTCTGCTTCTCTCTGCTTCTTTACTCTAATTCTCTCTGCTTCGCTCTGCTTCTCTCCGCTTCTCTCTGCTTGTTTACTCTGCTTCTCTCTGCTTCGCTCTGTTTCTCTCTGCTTCTTTACTCTGCTTCTCTCTGCTTCGCTCTTCTTCTCTCTGCTTCGCTCTGCTTCTCTCTGCTTCTTTACTCTGCTTCTTTAGTCTGCTTCTTTACTCTGCTTCTCTCTGCTTCTCTCTGCTTCTCTCTGCTTCTTTACTCTGCTTCTCTCTGCTTCACTCTGCTTCTCTCTGCTTCTTTACTCTGCTTCGCTCTGCTTCTCTCTGCTTCTCTCTGTTTCTTTATTCTGCTTCTTTACTCTGCTTCTCTCTGCTTCTCTCTGCTTATTTACTCTACTTCTCTCTGCTTCTTTAATCTGCTTCTTTACTCTGCATCTTTAATCTGCTTCTTTAATCTGCTTCTTTACTCTGCTTCTGTCTGCTTCTGTCTGCTTCTCTCTTCTTCTTTAATCTGCTTCTTTACTCTGCTTCTCTCTGCTTATTTACTCTGCTTCTCTCTGCTTCTTTACTCTGCTTCTCTCTGCTTCTTTACTCTGCTTCTCTCTGCTTCTTTAATCTGCTTCTCTCTGCTTCTTCACTCTGCTTCTCTCTGCTTCTTTACTCTGCTTCTCTCTGCTTCTCTCTGCTTCTTTACTCTGCTTCTCTCTGATTCTTTAATCTGCTTCTCTCTGCTTCTCTCTGCTTCTCTCTGCTTCTCTCTGCTTCTCTCTGCTTCTCTCTGCTTCTTTATTCTGCTTCTTCTCTCTGTTTCTCTCTGCTTCTTTACTCTGCTTCTCTCTGCTTCTTTAATCTGCTTCTCTCTGCTTCTTCACTCTGATTCTCTCTGCTTCTTTACTCTGCTTCTCTCTGCTTCTCTCAGCTTCTTTAATCTGGTTCTCTCTGCTTCTTTAATCTGCTTCTCTCTGCTTCTTTACTCTGCTTCTCTCTGCTTCTTTACTCTGCTTATTTACTCTGCTTCTTTCTGCTTCTCTCTGCTTCTTTACTCTGCTTCTCTCTGCTTCTTTAATCCGCTTCTCTGCTTCTCTTTGCTTCTCTCTGCTTCTTGACTGCTTCTCTCTGCTTCTTTATTCTGCTTCTTCTCTCTGCTTCTCTCTGCTTCTTTACTCTGCTTCTCTCTGCTTCTTTACTCTGCTTCTTTACTCTGCTTCTTTACTCTGCTTCTTACTCTGCTTCTTTACTCTGCTTATTTACTCTGCTTCTCTCTGCTTCTCTCTGCTTCTTTACTCTGCTTCTCTCTGCTTCTTTAATCTGCTTCTCTCTGATTCTTTAATATGCTTCTCTCTGCTTCTTCACTCTGCTTCTCTCTGCTTCTTTACTCTGATTCTCTCTGCTTCTCTCTGCTTCTTTACTCTGCTTCTCTCTGATTCTTTAATCTGCTTCTTTCTGCTTCTCTCTGCTTCTCTCTGCTTCTCTCTGCTTCTTCTGCTTTGACTCTGCTTCTCTCTGCTTCTTTATTCTGCTTCTTTTTTCTCTCTGCTTCTTTCTCTGCTTCTCTCTGCTTCTTTAATCTGCTTCTCTCTGCTTCTTCCTCTGCTTCTCTCTGCTTTTACTCTGCTTCTTTACTCTGCTTCTCTCTGCTTCTCTCTGCTTCTTTACTCTGCTTCTCTCTGCTTCTTTAATCCGCTTCTCTGCTTCTCTTTGCTTCTCTCTGCTTCTTGACTGCTTCTCTCTGCTTCTTTATTCTGCTTCTTCTCTCTGCTTCTCTCTGCTTCTTTACTCTGCTTCTCTCTGCTTCTTTACTCTGCTTATTTACTCTACTTCTCTCTGCTTCTCTCTGCTTCTTTACTCTGCTTCTCTCAGCTTCTTTAATCTGCTTCTCTCTGCTTCTTTAATCTGCTTCTCTCTGCTTCTTCACTCTGCTTCTCTCTGCTTCTTTACTCTGATTCTCTCTGCTTCTCTCTGCTTCTTTACTCTGCTTCTTTCTGCTTCTTTAATCTGCTTCTCTCTGCATCTTCACTCTGATTCTCTCTGCTACTTTACTCTGCTTCTCTCTGCTTCTCTCAGCTTCTTTAATCTGTTTCTCTCTGCTTCTTTAATCTGCTTCTCTCTGCTTTTTTACTCTGCTTCTCTCTGATTCTTTAATCTGCTTCTCTCTGCTTCTCTCTGCTTCTCTCTGCTTCTCTCTGCTTCTCTCTGCTTCTCTCTGCTTCTTTATTCTGCTTATTCTCTCTGTTTCTCTCTGCTTCTTTACTCTGCTTCTCTCTGCTTCTTTAATCTGCTTCTCTCTGCTTCTTCACTCTGATTCTCTCTGCTCTTTACTCTGCTTCTCTCTGCTTCTCTCTGCTTCTTTACTCTGCTTCTCTCTGCTTCTTTAATCTGCTTCTCTCTGCTTCTTTAATCTGCTTCTCTCTGCTTCTACTCTGCTCTCTCTGCTTCTTTACTCTGATTCTCTCTGCTTCTCTCTGCTTCTTTACTCTGCTTCTTTCTGCTTCTTTAATCTGCTTCTCTCTGCATCTTCACTCTGATTCTCTCTGCTTCTTTACTCTGCTTCTCTCTGCTTCTTTAATCTGCTTCTCTCTGCTTCTTCCCTCTGCTTCTCTCTGCTTCTTTACTCTGCTTCTTTACTCTGCTTCTCTCTGCTTTCTGCTTCTTTACTCTGCTTTTCTGCTTCTTTAATCGCTTCTCTGCTTCTCTTTGCTTCTCTCTGCTTCTTGACTGCTTCTCTCTGCTTCTTTATTCTGCTTCTTCTCTCTGCTTCTCTCTGCTTCTTTACTCTGCTTCTCTCTGCTTCTTTACTCTGCTTATTTACTCTACTTCTCTCTGCTTCTCTCTGCTTCTTTACTCTGCTTCTCTCAGCTTCTTTAATCTGCTTCTCTCTGCTTCTTTAATCTGCTTCTCTCTGCTTCTTCACTCTGCTTCTCTCTGCTTCTTTACTCTGATTCTCTCTGCTTCTCTCTGCTTCTTTACTCTGCTTCTTTCTGCTTCTTTAATCTGCTTCTCTCTGCATCTTCACTCTGATTCTCTCTGCTACTTTACTCTGCTTCTCTCTGCTTCTCTCAGCTTCTTTAATCTGTTTCTCTCTGCTTCTTTAATCTGCTTCTCTCTGCTTTTTTACTCTGCTTCTCTCTGATTCTTTAATCTGCTTCTCTCTGCTTCTCTCTGCTTCTCTCTGCTTCTCTCTGCTTCTCTCTGCTTCTCTCTGCTTCTTTATTCTGCTTCTTCTCTCTGTTTCTCTCTGCTTCTTTACTCTGCTTCTCTCTGCTTCTTTAATCTGCTTCTCTCTGCTTCTTCACTCTGATTCTCTCTGCTTCTTTACTCTGCTTCTCTCTGCTTCTCTCTGCTTCTTTACTCTGCTTCTCTCAGCTTCTTTAATCTGCTTCTCTCTGCTTCTTTAATCTGCTTCTCTCTGCTTCTTCACTCTGCTTCTCTCTGCTTCTTTACTCTGATTCTCTCTGCTTCTCTCTGCTTCTTTACTCTGCTTCTTTCTGCTTCTTTAATCTGCTTCTCTCTGATCTTCACTCTGATTCTCTCTGCTTCTTTACTCTGCTTATTTACTCTGCTTCTCTCTGCTTCTCTCTGCTTCTTTACTCTGCTTCTCTCTGCTTCTTTAATCTGCTTCTCTCTGCTTCTTTAATCTGCTTCTCTCTGCTTCTTCACTCTGCTTCTCTCTGCTTCTTTACTCTGATTCTCTCTGCTTCTCTCTGCTTCTTTACTCTGCTTCTTTCTGCTTCTTTAATCTGCTTCTCTCTGCATCTTCACTCTGATTCTCTCTGCTACTTTACTCTGGTTCTCTCTGCTTCTCTCAGCTTCTTTAATCTGCTTCTCTCTGATTCTTTAATCTGCTTCTCTCTGCTTCTCTCTGTTTCTCTCTGCTTCTCTCTGCTTCTTGACTCTGCTTCTCTCTGCTTCTTTATTCTGCTTCTTCTCTCTGTTTCTCTCTGCTTCTTTACTCTGCTTCTCTCTGCTTCTTTACTCTGCTTATTTACTCTGCTTCTCTCTTCTTCTCTCTGCTTCTTTACTCTGCTTCTCTCTGCTTCTTTAATCTGCTTCTCTCTGCTTCTTTAATCTGCTTCTCTCTGCTTCTTCACTCTGCTTCTCTCTGCTTCTTTACTCTGATTCTCTCTGCTTCTCTCTCGCTTCTTTACTCTGCTTCTTTCTGCTTCTTTAATCTGCTTCTCTCTGCATCTTCACTCTGATTCTCTCTGCTACTTTACTCTGCTTCTCTCTGTTTCTCTCTGCTTCTTTACTCTGCTTCTCTCTGCTTCTTTAATCTGCTTCTCTCTGCTTCTTCACTCTGATTCTCTTCTTTACTCTGCTTCTCTCTGCTTCTCTCTGCTTCTTTACTCTGCTTCTCTAGCTTCTTTAATCTGCTTCTCTCTGCTTCTTTAATCTGCTTCTCTCTGCTTTTCACTCTGCTTCTCTCTCTGCTTCTTTACTCTGATTCTCTCTGCTTCTCTCTGCTTCTTTACTCTGCTTCTTTCTGCTTCTTTAATCTGCTTCTCTCTGCATCTTCACTCTGATTCTCTCTGCTTCTTTACTCTGCTATTTACTCTGCTTCTCTCTGCTTCTCTCTGCTTCTTTACTCTGTTTCTCTCTGCTTCTTTAATCTGCTTCTCTCTGCTTTTAATCTGCTTCTCTGCTTCTTTACTCTGCTTCTCTCTGCTTCTTTACTCTGATTATCTCTGCTTCTCTCTGCTTCTTTACTCTGCTTCTTTCTGCTTCTTTAATCTGCTTCTCTCTGCATCTTCACTCTGATTCTCTCTGCCTTTACTCTGGTTCTCTCTGCTTCTCTCAGCTTCTTTAATCTGCTTCTCTCTGATTCTTTAATCTGCTTCTCTCTGCTTCTCTCTGCTTCTCTCTGCTTCTCTCTGCTTCTCTCTGCTTCTCTCTGCTTCTTGACTCTGCTTCTCTCTGCTTCTTTATTCTGCTTCTTCTCTCTGTTTCTCTCTGCTTCTTTACTCTGCTTCTCTCTGCTTCTTTAATCTGCTTCTCTCTGCTTCTTCACTCTGCTTCTCTCTGCTTCTTTACTCTGCTTCTTTACTCTGCTTCTCTCTGCTTCTCTCTGCTTCTTTACTCTGCTTCTCTCTGCTTCTTTAATCCGCTTCTCTGCTTCTCTTTGCTTCTCTCTGCTTCTTGACTGCTTCTCTCTGCTTCTTTATTCTGCTTCTTCTCTCTGCTTCTCTCTGCTTCTTTACTCTGCTTCTCTCTGCTTCTTTACTCTGCTTATTTACTCTGCTTCTCTCTGCTTCTCTCTGCTTATTTACTCTGCTTCTCTCAGCTTCTTTAATCTGCTTCTCTCTGCTTCTTTAATCTGCTTCTCTCTGCTTCTTCACTCTGCTTCTCTCTGCTTCTTTACTCTGTATTCTCTCTGCTTCTCTCTGCTTCTTTACTCTGCTTCTTTCTGCTTTTTTAATCTGCTTCTCTCTGCATCTTCACTCTGATTTCTCTGCTACTTTACTCTGCTTCTCTCTGCTTCTCTCAGCTTCTTTAATCTGCTTCTCTCTGCTTCTTTAATCTGCTTCTCTCTGCTTTTTTACTCTGCTTCTCTCTGATTCTTTAATCTGCTTCTCTCTGCTTCTGCTCTCTCTGCTTCTCTCTGCTTCTTTACTCTGCTTCTCTCTGCTTCTCTCTGCTTCTTTACTCTGCTTCTCTCTGCTTCTTTAATCTGCTTCTCTCTGCTTCTTCACTCTGATTCTCTCTGCTTCTTTACTCTGCTTCTCTCTGCTTCTCTCAGCTTCTTTAATCTGGTTCTCTCTGCTTCTTTAATCTGCTTCTCTCTGCTTCTTTACTCTGCTTCTCTCTGCTTCTTTAATCCGCTTCTCTGCTTCTCTTTGCTTCTCTCTGCTTCTTGACTGCTTCTCTCTGCTTCTTTATTCTGCTTCTTCTCTCTGCTTCTCTCTGCTTCTTTACTCTGCTTCTCTCTGCTTCTTTACTCTGCTTATTTACTCTGCTTCTCTCTGCTTCTCTCTGCTTATTTACTCTGCTTCTCTCAGCTTCTTTAATCTGCTTCTCTCTGCTTCTTTAATCTGCTTCTCTCTGCTTCTTCACTCTGCTTCTCTCTGCTTCTTTACTCTGATTCTCTCTGCTTCTCTCTGCTTCTTTACTCTGCTTCTTTCTGCTTCTTTAATCTGCTTCTCTCTGCATCTTCACTCTGATTCTCTCTGCTACTTTACTCTGCTTCTCTCTGCTTCTCTCAGCTTCTTTAATCTGTTTCTCTCTGCTTCTTTAATCTGCTTCTCTCTGCTTTTTTACTCTGCTTCTCTCTGATTCTTTAATCTGCTTCTCTCTGCTTCTCTCTGCTTCTCTCTGCTTCTCTCTGCTTCTTTATTCTGCTTCTTCTCTCTGTTTCTCTCTGCTTCTTTACTCTGCTTCTCTCTGCTTCTTTAATCTGCTTCTCTCTGCTTCTTCACTCTGATTCTCTCTGCTTCTTTACTCTGCTTCTGCTCTAGCTTCTTTAATCTGGTTCTCTCTGCTTCTTTAATCTGCTTCTCTCTGCTTCTTTACTCTGCTTCTCTCTGCTTCTTTACTCTGCTTCTCTCTGCTTCTCTCTGCTTCTTTACTCTGCTTCTCTCTGCTTCTTTAATCTGCTTCTCTCTGCTTCTTTAATCTGCTTCTCTCTGCTTCTTTACTCTGCTTCTCTCTGCTTCTTTACTCTGATTCCTATCTGTTCTCTCTGCTTCTTTACTCTGCTTCTCTCTGCTTCTTTAATCTGCTTCTCTCTGCATCTTCACTCTGATTCTCTCTGCTACTTTACTCTGGTTCTCTCTGCTTCTCTCAGCTTCTTTAATCTGCTTCTCTCTGATTCTTTAATCTGCTTCTCTCTGCTTCTCTCTGCTTCTCTCTGCTTCTCTCTGCTTTCTGCTTCTCTCTGTTCTTGACTCTGCTTCTCTCTGCTTCTTTATTCTGCTTCTTTCTCTGTTTCTCTCTGCTTCTTTACTCTGCTTCTTTCTCTGCTTCTTTACTCTGCTTATTTACTCTGCTTCTCTCTGCTTCTCTCTGCTTCTTTACTCTGCTTCTCTCTGCTTCTTTAATCTGCTTCTCTCTGCTTCTTTAATCTGCTTCTCTCTGCTTCTTCACTCTGCTTCTCTCTGCTTCTTTACTCTGATTCTCTCTGTTTCTCTCTGCTTCTTTACTCTGCTTCTCTCTGCTTCTTTAATCTGCTTCTCTCTGCATCTTCACTCTGATTCTCTCTTACTTTACTCTGCTTCTCTCTGTTTCTCTAGCTTCTTTAATCTGCTTCTCTCTGCTTCTTTACTCTGCTTCTCTCTGCTTCTTTTTTTCTGCTTCTTTACTCTGCTTCTCTCTGCTTCTCTCTGCTTCTTTACTCTGCTTCTCTCTGCTTCTTTAATCTGCTTCTCTCTGCTTCTTTAATCTGCTTCTCTCTGCTTCTTCACTCTGCTTCTCTCTGCTTCTTTACTCTGTCTTCTCTCTGCTTCTCTCTGCTTCTTTACTCTGTTTCTCTCTGCTTCTTTAATCTGCTTCTCTCTGCTTCTTTACTCTGATTCTCTCTGCTTCTTTACTCTGCTTCTCTCTGCTTCTTTACTCTGCTTCTCTCTGCTTCTTTAATCTGCTTCTCTCTGCTTCTTTAATCTGCTTCTCTCTGCTTCTTACTCTGCTTCTCTCTGCTTTATTCTCTGATTCTCTCTGCTTCTCTCTGCTTCTTTACTCTGCTTCTCTCTGCTTCTTTAATCTGCTTCTCTCTGCATCTTCACTCTGATTCTCTCTGCTTCTTTACTCTGCTTCTCTCTGCTTCTCTCAGCTTCTTTAATCTGCTTCTCTCTGATTCTTTAATCTGCTTCTCTGCTTCTCTGCTTCTCTCTGCTTCTCTCTGCTTCTCTCTGCTTCTCTCTGCTTCTTTGACTCTGCTTCTCTCTGTTCTTTATTCTGCTTTTCTCTCTTTTCTCTCTGCTTCTCTGCTCTCTTTTAATCTGCTTCTCTGCTTCTCTCTTCTTTGCTTCTTTATTCTTTTCTCTCTCTCTGCTTCTTCTGCTTCTCTCTGCTTCTTTCTCTGCTTCTCTCTTCTTTCTCTGCTTCTCTCTGCTTCTTTACTCTGCTTCTCTCTGCTTCTTCTGCTTCTCTCTGCTTCTTTACTCTGCTTCTTTACTCTGCTTCTCTCTGCTTCTTGCTCTGCTTCTTTACTCTGTTTCTCTCTGCTTCTTTAATCTGCTTCTCTCTGCTTCTTTAATCTGCTTCTCTCTGCTTCTTTCTACTCTGCTTCTCTCTGCTTCTGCTCTGATTCTTCTCTGCTTCTCTCTGCTTCTTTATCTGCTTCTTTCTGCTTTTAATCTGCTTCTCTCTGCTTCTTGACTCTGATTCTCTCTGCTTCTTTATTCTGCTTCTTCTCTCTGCTTCTCTCTGCTTCTTTACTCTGCTTCTCTCTGCTTCTTTACTCTGCTTCTTTACTCTGCTTCTCTCTGATTCTTTAATCTGCTTCTCTCTGCTTCTCTCTGATTCTCTCTGCTTCTCTCTGCTTCTTTATCTGCTCTGTTCTCTCTGCTTCTTTACTCTGCTTCTCTCTGCTTCTTTAATCTGCTTCTCTCTGCTTCTTCACTCTGATTCTCTCTGCTTCTTTACTCTGCTTCTCTCTGCTTCTCTCAGCTTCTTTAATCTGGTTCTCTCTGCTTCTTTAATCTGCTTCTCTCTGCTTCTTTACTCTGCTTCTCTCTGCTTCTTTACTCTGCTTCTCTCTGCTTCTCTCTGCTTCTTTACTCTGCTTCTCTCTGCTTCTTTAATCTGCTTCTCTGCTTCTCTTTGCTTCTCTCTGCTTCTTGACTCTGCTTCTCTCTGATTCTTTATTCTGCTTCTTCTCTCTGCTTCTCTCTGCTTCTTTACTCTGCTTCTCTCTGTTTCTTTACTCTGCTTCTTTACTCTGCTATCTACTCTGCTTCTTTAATCTGCTTCTCTCTGCTTCTTTAATCTGCTTCTCTCTGCTTCTTCACTCTGCTTCTCTCTGCTTCTTTACTCTGATTCTCTCTGCTTCTCTCTGCTTCTTTACTCTGCTTCTCTCTGCTTCTTTAATCTGCTTCTCTCTGCATCTT
The DNA here is from genome assembly GCF_020615455.1 of Coregonus clupeaformis. Lineage (NCBI taxonomy): Eukaryota > Metazoa > Chordata > Actinopteri > Salmoniformes > Salmonidae > Coregonus > Coregonus clupeaformis. The sequence continues at coordinate 15,882,539 of NC_059216.1, forward strand.
CACTCTGATTCTCTCTGCTACTTTACTCTGCTTCTCTCTGCTTCTCTCAGCTTCTTTAATCTGTTTCTCTCTGCTTCTTTAATCTGCTTCTCTCTGCTTTTTTACTCTGCTTCTCCTTGCTTCTTTACTCTGCTTCTTTACTCTGCTTCTTTACTCTGCTTCTCTCTGCTTCTCTCTGCTTCTTTACTCTGCTTCTCTCTGATTCTTTAATCTGCTTCTCTGCTGCTTCGCTTCTCTGTTCTCTTCTGCTTCTCTCTGCTTCTTGACTCTGCTTCTCTCTGCTTCTTTATTCTGCTTCTTCTCTCTGTTTTCTTTACTCTGCTTCTCTCTGCCTCTGTTCTCTGCTTCTTCTGCTTCTTTCTCTGCTTTCTCTGCTTCTCTCTGTTTACTCTGCTTCTCTTTACTTTTTACTCTGCTTCTCTCTGCTTCTTTAATCTGCTTCTCTCTGCTTCTCTCCTTCCTCTGCTTCTCTCTGCTTCTTTACTCTGCTTCTCTCTGTTCTCTCTGCTTCTTTACTCTGCTTCTCTCTGCTTCTTTAATCTGCTTCTCTCTGCTTCTTTACTCTGCTTCTCTCTGCTTCTTTACTCTGCTTCTTTACTCTGCTTCTCTCTGCTTCTCTCTGCTTCTCTCTGCTTCTTTACTCTGCTTCTCTCTGCTTCTTTAATCTGCTTCTTCTGCTTCTCTCTGCTTTTACTCATGCTTCTCTCTGCTATTCTCTTTCTTTCTCTGCTTCTCTGCTTCTCTCTGCTTCTTTCTCTGCTTCTCTCTGCTTCTTTACTCTGCTTCTTTACTCTGCTTCTCTCTGATTCTTTAATCTGCTTCTCTCTGCTTCTCTCTGATTCTCTCTGCTTCTCTCTGCTTCTTGACTCTGCTTCTCTCTGCTTCTTTATTCTGCATTCTCTCTGTTTCTCTCTGCTTTTACTCTGCTTCTCTCTGCTTCTTTAATCTGCTTCTCTCTGCTTCTTCACTCTGATTCTCTCTGCTTCTTTACTCTGCTTCTCTCTGCTTCTCTCAGCTTCTTTAATCTGGTTTCTCTCTGCTTCTTTAATCTGCTTCTCTCTGCTTTTTACTCTGCTTCTCTTTGTTCTTTACTCTGCTTCTTTACTCTGCTTCTTGTTTCTCTCTGTTCTTCTCTCTGCTTCTCTCTGCTTCTTTATTTCTCTGCTTCTCTCTGTTCTCTTTTTCTTTTCTGCTATCTCTTCTTCTATTTCTGCTTCTCTCTGTTCTCTGCTTCTCATCTGCTTCTCTGCTTCTTTACTCTGCTTCTCTCTGCTTCTTTATCTCTGCTTCTTCTGCTTTCTGTTCTCTCTGCTTCTTTCTCTGCTTCTCTCTGCTTCTTTACTCTGCTTCTCTCTGCTTCTTTCACTCTGCTTCTCTCTGCTTCTTTACTCTGCTTCTCTCTGCTTCTCTCTGCTCCTTTAATCTGTTCTCTCTGCTTCTTTATTCTGCTTCTCTCTGCTTCTTTACTCTGCTTTCTCTCTTCTTTCTTTCTGCTTCTTTACTCTGCTTCTTTTACTCTGCTTGTCTCTTATTTCTCTCTGCTTCTTTATCTGTTGCATTCTCTGCTTTTCTGCTACTATTCCTGCCTGTTATTTACTCTGCTTGTTCTATTGTTTTTTGTTTCATTTTCTTCTCTTGATTGTTTCTGCTTCTCTCTGTTTTCTTTCTTCTCTCCTCTCTTCTCTCTGCTTCTTTACTCTTATTTTCTGCTTTAATCTCTGCTTCTCTCTGCTCTTTTCTCTGCTTCTCTCTGCTTCTTTATCTCTGCTTCTCTCTGCTTCTCTCTGCTTCTCTCTGCTTATCTCTGCTTCTTTACTCTGCTTCTCTCTGCTTCTTTTCTGCTCTCTGCTTCTCTCTGCTTCTCTCTGCTTCTTTACTCTGCTTCTCTCTGCTTCTTTAATCTGCTTCTCTTTTTTTACTGCTTCTCTCTATTTCTGTTGACTCTTCTTTGCTCTGCTTCTCTCTGCTTCTCTCTGCTTCTTTACTCTGCTTCTCTCTGCTTCTTTACTCTGCTTCTCTCTGCTTCCTCTCTTCTCTCTGTTCTTCTCTGCTTCTCTCTGCTTCTTTCTGCTTCTCTCTGCTTCTTATCTTCTCTGCTTCTCTCTGCTTCTCTCTGCTTTCTCTCTACTTTACTCTGCTTCTTCTGTTCTCTGTTTCTCTGCTTTACTCTCTCTTCTTTACTCTGCTTCTCTCTGCTTCTTTACTCTGCTTCTCTCTGCTTCTTTTAATCTGCTTCTCTCTGCTTCTTCACTCTGCTTCTCTCTGCTTCTTCTCTGTTCTCTCTGCTTCTCTCTGCTTCTTTACTCTGTTCTCTCTGCTTCTTTACTCTGCTTCTCTGCTTTTCTCTGATTCTCTCTGCTTCACTCTGCTTCTCTCTGCTTCTCTGCGCTTTAATCTGCTTCTCTCTGCTTCTTCACTCTGTCTCTCTGTTTTTACTCTGCTTCTCTCTTGCTTCTTTACTCTGCTTCTTTAATCTGCTTCTCTCTGCGTTTTCTCTCTGCTTCTTTACTCTGCTTCTCTCTGCTTCTCTCTGCTTCTCTGCTTCTCTCTGCTTCTCTCTGCTTCTTCTCTGCTTCTTTACTCTGCTTCTCTCTGCTTCTTTATTCTGCTTCTTCTCTTTCTCTCTGCTTCTTTACTCTGCTTCTCTCTGCTTCTTTAATCTGCTTCTCTCTGCTTCTTTACTCTGCTTCTCTCTGCTTCTTTACTCTGCTTCTCTCTGCTTCTCTCTGATTCTTTACTCTGCTTCTCTCTGCTTCTTTAATCTGCTTCTCTCTCTGTTTCTTCATCTGCTTCTCTCTGCTTCTCTCTGCTTCTTTAATCTGCTTCTCTCTGCTTTTCTACTCTGTTCTTGTTTCTCTGCTTCTTTATTCTTTCTCTGCTTCTCTCTCTTCTTTTATCTGCTTTCTGCTTTTCTATCTTATTTCTCTCTTATTTATTTGCTCTTAGTTTTTTCTCTGCTTCTCCTGCTTCTTATCTTCTTTACTCTGATTTCTCTCTAGATCTTTTCTATCTGCTTCTCTCTGCTTTTTCTCTGCTTCTTCTTACTCTTGTATTTCTTCTGCTCTCTATTCTCTCTGTTCTCTCTATTCTCTCTGCTTCTCTCTGCTTCTCCTGCTTCTTTACCTGTTCTCTCTGTTCTTTAATCTGTTCTCTCTGCTTCTATCTGTTCTCTCTGCTTCTCTCTGCTTCTCTCTGCTTCTTGCTCTGCTTCTCTCTGCTTTTTTACTCTGCTTCTCTCTGCTTCTTTGCTCTGCTTCTCTCTGCTTCTTCTCTGATTCTCTCTGCTTCTTACTCTGCTTCTCTCTGCTTCTTTACTCTGCTTCTCTCTCTTGTTCTCTCTGCTTCTTTAATCTGCTTCTCTCTGCTTCTTTACTCTGCTTCTCTCTGATTCTTTACTCTGCTTCTTCTCTGCTTTTTACTCTGCTTCTTCTCTGCTTCTCTCTGCTTCTTTACTCTGCTTCTCTCTGCTTCTTTACTCTGCTTCTCTCTGCTTCTCTCTGCTTCTCTCTGCTTCTTTACTCTGCTTCTCTCTGCTTCTTTTCTGCTCTGCTTCTCTCTGCTTCTTTACTCTGCTTCTCTCTGCTTCTTTACTCTGCTTCTTTATCTCTGCTTCTTTACTCTGCTTCTCTCTGCTTCTTCTCTGATTCTTCTCTGCTTCTCTCTGCTTCTTTAATCTGCTTCTCTCTGCTTCTTTAATCTGCTTCTCTCTGCTTCTTCACTCTGCTTCTCTCTGCTTCTTTACTCTGCTTCTCTCTGCTTCTCTCTGCTTCTTTAATCTGCTTCTCTCTGTTCTTTAATTCTGTCTTCTCTCTTGCTTCTTTACTCTGCTTCTTTACTCTGCTTCTTTACTCTGCTTCTCTCTGCTTCTCTCTGCTTCTTTACTCTGCTTCTCTCTGATTCTTTAATCTGCTTCTCTCTGCTTCTCTCTGCTTCTCTCTGCTTCTCTCTGCTTCTCTCTGCTTCTCTCTGCTTCTTGACTCTGCTTCTCTCTGCTTCTTTATTCTGCTTCTTCTCTCTGCTTCTCTCTGCTTCTTTACTCTGCTTCTCTCTGCTTCTTTACTCTGCTTCTTTACTCTGCTGATTTACTCTGCTTCTCTCTGCTTCTCTCTGATTCTTTACTCTGCATCTCTCTGCTTCTTTAATCTGCTTCTCTCTGCTTCTTTAATCTGCTTCTCTCTGCTTCTTCCTCTGCTTCTCTCTGCTTCTTTACTCTGTTCTCTCTGCTTCTCTCTGCTTCTTCTCTGCTTCTCTCTGCTTCTTTAATCTGCTTCTCTCTGCATCTTCACTCTGATTCTCTCTGCTACTTTACTCTGCTTCTCTCTGCTTCTCTCAGCTTCTTTAATCTGTTTCTCTCTGCTTCTTTAATCTGCTTCTCTCTGCTTTTTTACTCTGATTCTCCCTCTTTTCTGCTTCTCTTCTGCTTCTCTCTGCTTCTACTCTGCTTCTCTCTGCTTCTTTACTCTGTCTCTCTGCTTCTCTCTGCTTCTTTCTCTGCTTCTCTCTGCTTCTTTAATCTGCTTCTCTCTGCTTCTTTCTCTGCTTCTCTCTGCTTCTTTACTCTGCTTCTCTCTGCTTCTCTCTGCTTCTTGCTCTGCTTCTCTCTTCTTCTTTAATCTGCTTCTCTCTGCTTCTTTAATCTGCTTCTCTCTGCTTCTTTACTCTGCTTCTCTCTGCTCTCTCTGCTTCTTTACTCTGCTTCTCTCTGCTTCTTTACTCTGCTTCTCTCTGCTTCTTTAATCTGCTTCTCTCTGCTTCTTTACTCTGCTCTCTCTCTCTTTATCTTTTGCTTCTCTCTGCTTCTCTCTGATTCTTTACTCTGCTCTCTCTGCTTCTTTTTACTCTGCTTCTCTCTGCTTCTTTACTCTGCTTCTCTCTGCTTCTTTCACTCTGCTTCTCTCTGCTTCTTTAATCTGATTCTCTCTGCTTTCTCTGCTTCTTTCTCTGCTTCTCTCAGCTTTTTAATCGCTTCTCTCTGCTTCTTTATCTGCTTCTCTCTGCTTCTTTACTCTGCTTCTCTCTGCTTCTCTCAGCTTCTTTACTCTGCTTTCTCTCTGCTTCTTTAATCTGCTTCTCTGCTTCTCTTTGTTCTCTGCTTCTTGACTCTGCTTCTCTCTGATTCTTTATTCTGCTTCTTCTCTTTTATTCTGCTTCTCTCTGCTTTCTTTACTTTATCTGCTTCTCTCTGCTTCTTTATCTGTTCTCTCTTCTTTCTCTGCTTCTTTACTCTGCTTCTCTCTGCTTCTTTCTGATTCTTTACTCTGCTTCTCTCTGCTTCTTTCATCTGCTTCTCTCTGCTTTCTTTTCTGCTTTCTCTCTGCTTCTCAATTCTCTCTGCTTCTTCTCTGCTTCTCTGCTTTACTCTGCTTCTCTCTGCTTCTCTCTGCTCCTTTGATCTGCTTCTCTCTGCTTCTTTAATCTGCTTCTCTCTGTTCTCTCTGCTCTCTCTGCTTCTTTACTCTGCTTCTCTCTGCTTCTCTCTGCTTCTTTAGTCTGTTTCTCTCTGCTTCTTTAATCTGCTTCTCTCTGCTTCTTGACTCTGCTTCTCTCTGCTTCTTTACTCTGCTTCTCTCTGCTTCTCTCTGCTTCTTTACTCTGCTTCTCTCTGATTCTTTAATCTGCTTCTCTCTGCTCTTACTCTGCTTCTCTCTTTATCTGCTTCTCTCTGCTTCTCTCTGCTTCTTGGCTCTGCTTCTCTCTGCTTCTTTATTCTGCTTCTTCTCTCTGTTTCTCTCTGCTTCTTTCTCTGCTTCTCTCTGCTTCTTTAATCTGCTTCTCTCTGCTTCTTCACTCTGATTCTCTCTTTCTTTACTCTGCTTCTCTCTGCTTCTCTCCTTCTTTAATCTGGTTCTCTCTGCTTCTTTATCTGCTTCTCTCTGCTTCTTTACTCTGTTCTCTCTGTTCTTTTCTTCTTTACTCTACTTCTCTCTGCTTCTCTCTGCTTCTTTACTCTGCTTCTCTCTGCTTCTTTAATCTGCTTCTCTGCTTCTCTTTGCTTCTCTCTGCTTCTTGCTCTGCTTCTCTCTGCTTCTTTATTCTGCTTCTTCTCTCTGCTTCTCTGCTTCTTTACTCTGCTTCTCTCTGTTTCTTTACTCTGCTTATTTACTCTGCTTCTTTTATTGCTTCTCTCTGCTTCTTTAATCTGCTTCTCTGCTTCTTTAATCTGCTTCTCTCTGCTTCTTTCTCTCTGCTTCTCTCTGCTTCTTTACTCTGATTCTCTCTGCTTCTCTCTGCTTCTTTACTCTGCTTCTCTCTCTTCTTTAATCTGCTTCTCTCTGCATCTTCACTCTGATTCTCTCTGCTTCTTTACTCTGTTCTCTCTGCTTCTCTCAGCTTCTTTAATCTGTTTCTCTCTGATTCTTTAATCTGCTTCTCTCTTTTACTCTGCTTCTCTCTTGCTTCTTTCTCTGCTTCTTTCTCTGCTTCTTTGCTCTGCTTCTCTCTGCTTCTCTCTGCTTCTTTACTCTGCTTCTCTCTGATTCTTTACTCTGCTTCTTCTGCTTCTCTCTGCTTCTCTCTGCTTCTCTCTGCTTCTCTCTGCTTCTTTACTCTGCTTCTCTCTGCTTCTTTCTGCTTCTTCTCTCTGTTTCTCTCTGCTTCTCTCTGCTTCTCTCTGCTTCTTTAATCTAGCTTCTCTCTGCTTCTTTACTCTGTTTCTCTCTGCTTTATCTGCTTTCTCTGCTTCTTCTCTCTGCTTCTCTCTGCTTCTTAACTCTGCTTCTCTCTGCTTCTTACTCTGCTTCTCTCTGCTTCTTTATCTGCTTCTCTCTGCTTCTCTCTGCTTCTTTAATCTGCTTCTCTCTGCTTCTTTACTCTGCTTCTCTCTGCTTCTTCTCTGCTTCTCTCTGCTTCTTTACTCTGCTTCCTTGTTCTTTCTCTGCTTCTCTCTGCTTCTTTACTCTTTCTTCTCTTCTTTAATCTGCTTCTCTCTGTTCTTTACTCTGCTTTCTCTCTGCTTCTCTTATTTCTGCTTCTCTCTTCCTTTACTCTGTTTCTTTACTCTGCTTCTTCTTGACTTTATCTTGCTTCTTTACTCTGCTTCTCTCTGCTTCTCTTATTTCTCTCTTTCTTTACTGCTTCTCTCTGTCTTTACTCTGCTTCTCTCTGATTCTTTAATCTGCTTCTTCTCTGCTTCTCTCTGCTTCTCTCTGCTTCTCTCTGCTTCTTCTGCTTTTGACTCTGCTTCTCTCTGCTTCTTTATTCTGCTCTTCTCTCTGTTTCTCTCTGCTTCTTTACTCTGCTTCTCTCTGCTTCTTTAATCTGCTTCTCTCTGCTTCTTTACTCTGCTTCTCTCTGCTTCCTTTACTCTGCTTCTTCTGCTTCTTTCTCTGCTTCTGCTTTTTACTCTGCTTCTCTCTGCTTCTTTACTCTGCTTCTCTCTGCTTCTCTCTGCTTCTTTTCTGCTTCTCTCTGCTTCTCTATCTCTCTGCTTCTCTCTGCTTCTCTCTGCTTCTTTACTCTGCTTCTCTCTGCTTCTTTACTCTGCTTCTGCTTCTCTCTGTTTCTTTACTCTGCTTCTCTCTGTTCTTCTCTGCTTCTCTCTGCTTCTCTCTGCTTCTTTACTCTGCTTCTCTCTGCTTCTCTATTCTGCTTCTTTACTCTGCTTCTCTTTTCTTCTTTACTCTGTTCTCATCTGCTTCTCGTCTTTCTTTTTACTCTGATCTTCTTGATTCTGCTCTTCTCTCTGCTTCTTTAATTCTGCTTACTCTTTTTTTTGTTTATTCTTCTTCTTTCCTCTGTTTTCTCTGCTTCTTTTCTTCTCTCTGCTTCTTTACTCTCTTCTCTCTGCTTCTTCTGCTTCTTCTTGCTTCTTTTCGTCTCCTCTTTAATCTGCTTCTCTCTGTTCTTTTGTTCTCTCTGCTTCTCTCTGCTTCTTTATCGCTTCTCTCTGCTTCTTTACTCCGCTTCTCTCTGCTTCTTTCCTCTGCTTTTTCTCTGCTTCTCTCTGCTTCTTTCTTTTCTCTTCTTTAATCTGCTTCTCTCTGTTCTTTACTCTGCTTCTCTCTCTTCTTTCTCTGCTTCTCTCTGCTTCTTTACTCTGCTTCTCTCTGCTTTTTACTCTGCTTCTTTACTCTGCTTCTTTACTCTGCTTCTCTTGCTTCTCTCTGCTTCTTTACTCTGCTTCTCTCTGTTCTTTATCTGCTTCTCTCTGCTTCTTTACTCTGCTTCTCTCTGCTTCTCTCTGCTTCTTTACTCTGCTTCTCTCTGCTTCTTTACTCTGCCTTCTCTCTGCTTCTCTCTGCTTCTTTACTCTGCTTCTCTCTGCTTCTTTAATCTGTCTTCTCTCTGCTTCTTTCTCTGATTCTCTCTGCTTTACTCTGCTTCTCTCTGCTTCTCTCTGCTTCTTTTAATCTGCTTCTCTCTGCTTCTTTAATCTGCTTCTCTCTGCTTTTTTACTCTGCTTCTTCTCTTCTTTCTCTGCTTCTTTACTCTGCTTCTCTCTGCTTCTCTGCTTCTTTACTCTGCTTCTCTCTGCTTCTTTACTCTGCTTTCTCTGCTTTGCTTCTCTTTGCTTCTCTCTCTTTATTCTGCTTCTTCTCTCTGCTTCTCTCTGCTTCTTTACTCTGCTTCTCTCTGCTTCTTTACTCTGCTTCTTTACTCTGCTGATTTACTCTGCTTCTCTCTGCTTCTCTCTGATTCTTTACTCTGCATCTCTCTGCTTCTTTAATCTGCTTCTCTCTGCTTCTTTAATCTGCTTCTCTCTGCTTCTTCACTCTGCTTCTCTCTGCTTCTTTACTCTGATTCTCTCTGCTTCTCTCTGCTTCTTTACTCTGCTTCTCTCTGCTTCTTTAATCTGCTTCTCTCTGCATCTTCACTCTGATTCTCTCTGCTACTTTACTCTGCTTCTCTCTGCTTCTCTCAGCTTCTTTAATCTGTTTCTCTCTGCTTCTTTAATCTGCTTCTCTCTGCTTTTTTACTCTGCTTCTCCTTGCTTCTTTACTCTGCTTCTTTACTCTGCTTCTTTACTCTGCTTCTCTCTGCTTCTCTCTGCTTCTTTACTCTGCTTCTCTCTGATTCTTTAATCTGCTTCTCTCTGCTTCTCTCTGCTTCTCTCTGCTTCTCTCTGCTTCTCTCTGCTACTCTTTCTTGACTCTGCTTCTCTCTGCTTCTTTATTCTGTTCTTCTCTCTATTCTCTCTGCTTCTTTACTCTGCTTCTCTCTGCTTCTTCACTCTGCTTCTCTCTGCTTCTTTACTCTGCTTCTCTCTGCTTCTCTCTCTTCTTTACTCTGCTTCTCTCTGTTCTTTACTCTGGTTCTCTCTGCTTCTTTACTCTGCTTCTCTCTGCTTCTTCATGCTTCTCTCTGCTTCTTTACTCTGATTCTTCTCTCTGCTTCTCTCTCTTCTTTACTCTGCTTCTCTCTGCTTCTTTAATCTGCTTCTCTCTGCCTCTTCACTCTGCTTCTCTCTGCTTCTTGACTCTGTTCTTCTCTCTGCTTCTTCTCTGCTTCTTCTCTCTGCTTCTCTCTGCTTCTTTACTCTGCTTCTCTCTGCTTCTTTACTCTGCTTCTCTCTGCTTCTTTACTCTGCTTCTTTACTCTGCTTCTTCTCTGCTTCTTTACTCTGCTTCTCTCTGCTTCTTTAATCTGCTTCTCTCTGCTTCTTTATCTGCCTTCTGTTCTCTCTGCTTCTTTAATCTGCTTCTCTCTGCTTCTTCACTCTGATTCTCTCTGCTTCTTTCTCTGCTTCTCTCTCTTCTCGCTTCTTCAATCTGGTTCTCTCTGCTTCTTTAATCTGCTTCTCTCTGCTTCTTTACACTGCTTCTCTCTGCTTCTTCACTCTGCTTCTTTACTCTGCTTCTCTCTGCTTCTCTCTGCTTCTTTACTCTGCTTCTCTCTGCTTCTTTAATCTGCTTCTCTGCTTCTCTTTGCTTCTCTCTGCTTCTTGACTCTGCTTCTCTCTGATTCTTTATTCTGCTTCTTCTCTCTGCTTCTCTCTGCTTCTTTACTCTGCTTCTCTCTGTTTCTTTACTCTGCTTCTTTACTCTGCTTATTTACTCTGCTTCTCTCTGCTTCTCTCTGATTCTTTACTCTGCTTCTCTCTGCTTTTAATCTGCTTCTCTCTGCTTCTTCCCTCTGCTTCTCTCTGCTTCTTTCTCTGATTCTCTCTGCTTCTCTCTGCTTCTTTACTCTGCTTCTCTCTGCTTCTTTAATCTGCTTCTCTCTGCATCTTCACTCTGATTCTCTCTGCTACTTTACTCTGCTTCTCTCTGCTTCTCTCAGCTTCTTTAATCTGTTTCTCTCTCTGCTTCTTTAATCTGCTTCTCTCTGCTTTTTTACTCTGCTTCTCCTTGCTTCTTTACTCTGCTTCTTTACTCTGCTTCTTTACTCTGCTTCTCTCTGCTTCTCTCTGCTTCTTTACTCTGCTTCTCTCTGATTCTTTAATCTGCTTCTCTCTGCTTCTCTCTGCTTCTCTCTGCTTCTCTCTGCTTCTTGACTCTGCTTCTCTCTGCTTCTTTATTCTGCTTCTTCTCTCTGTTTCTCTCTGCTTTTTACTCTGCTTCTCTCTGCTTCTTTAATCTGCTTCTCTCTGCTTCTTCACTCTGATTCTCTCTGCTTCTTTACTCTGCTTCTCTCTGCTTCTCTCAGCTTCTTTAATCTGGTTCTCTCTGCTTCTTTAATCTGCTTCTCTCTGCTTCTTTACTCTGCTTCTCTCTGCTTCTTTACTCTGCTTCTTTCCTCTGCTTCTCTCTGCTTCTCTCTGCTTCTCTCTGCTTCTTTACTCTGCTTCTCTCTGCTTCTTTTAATCTGCTTCTCTGCTTCTCTTTGCTTCTATTCTTTATTCTGTTCTTCTCTCTGCTTCTCTCTGCTTCTTTACTCTGCTTCTCTCTCTTCTTTACTCTATTCTTTCTCTGTATTTACTCTGCTTCTCTCTGCTTCTCTCTGCATCTTTACTCTGCTTCTCTCTGCTTCTTTATCTGCTTCTCTCTGATTCTCTCTGCTTCTCTCTGCTTCTCTCTGCTCCTTTACTCTGCTTCTCTCTGCTTCTTTATTCTGTTCTTCTCTCTGCTTCTCTCTGCTTCTTTATCTCTGCTTCTCTCTGCTTCTTTACTCTGCTTCTCTCTGATTCTCTCTGCTTCTTTACTCTGCATCTCTGTGCTTCTTCCTATTTCTCTGCTCTAATTATCTCTGGCTTCATACTCTGCTATCTCTTTACTTCTTTTATCTGGCTTATAGCTGCTTCTCTCTATTCTCTCTTTTCTATATACTGCTCTCTCATATCTTTAATATATCTATTTCTCTCTTACTTTTTCTGATATCCTGTACTCTTGTATACCTAATTTTATCTCTCTATCTTACTTTGTCTCTGTTTCTTTCTCTGCTTCTCTCTGCTTTCTCTGCTTTCTCATTCTCTCTTGCTTCTCTCTGCTTCTTTAAATCTGACATCTTTCTCTTTGCAAATATGCTTCTCTCTGCTTCTCTCTTTCTTTACTCTGTTCTCTCTGCTATCTCTGTACTTTACTCTGCTTCTCTCTATTCTCTCTACTTCTTTAATTTGCTTCTTTACTCTGCTTCTTTACTCTGTTCTTTACTCTTTGTCTGCTAATCTGTGTATCCTGCTTCTTTAATCTGTATCTTATTTCTTTCTCTTCTTTCTCTCTTATTTATCTTACTCTCTATCTATATTTCTCTCTTCTTTACCATTCTCATCATGTCTCTATTTATCATTTATATCTAATTCATCTTTTTGTGCTTCTGCTTATCTTGTCTGTTCTGATTTTCTCTGTTCTATCTTATTTCTTCTTTCCATCTGCTTCTTCTTATTCTTTAGCTCTGCTTATCTATCTTTCGTGGCTCTGTGTTCTTTATATTCTGTTTCTCTAATCTGCTTTCTCTCTATTATTTCAGCTTATTTTTGTCTCTTTTTCTTTGCTCTGTTCTGTGCTCTATTTCTGTGTTCATGTCTTATTGTAATCTTTTTCTCTTATGCTTTTTGATCTGTTTCTCTCTTATTTTCTGTTTTTTCTTCTATCTTTATATATTTCTCTCTCTTCTATCTGTATTTCTCTTTCTATGCTCTCTTTCTTATATTTTATCTGCTTTATATGATTCTCTTTTATTCTCTCTGATTCTTTGTTCTTATTCCTCTCTTCTCTCTGCTTCTTTACTCTGCTTCTCTCTGCTTCTTTATCTCTGCTTCTTTCTCTGTATTTACTCTGCTTTCTCTCTGCTTCTCTCTGCATCTTTACTCTGCTTCTCTCTGCTTCTTTACTCTGCTTTCTCTCTGATTCTCTCTGCTTCTCTCTGCTTCTCTCTGCTCCTTTACTCTGCTTCTCTCTGCTTCTTTATTCTGCTTCTTCTCTCTGCTTCTCTCTGCTTCTTTACTCTGCTTCTCTCTGCTTCTTTACTCTGCTTCTCTCTGATTCTCTCTGCTTCTTTACTCTGCATCTCTGTGCTTTCTCTGCTTCTTTACTCTAATTCGCTCTGTTCGCTCTGCTTCTCTCAACCTATCTCTCTGCTTCTTTACTCGCTTCTCTCTATTGCTCTGATTTTCTCTTATTCTTTATCTAGTCTCTCTGCTTCCTTTTCTCTTTATATATCTTACTATCTATTTCTTTATCTTATGTCTGTTTATCTTCTATTGTTTTCTATCTTAGTTATCTCTGTTCTCTCTTAGTTCTTTACTCTGCTTCTTCTGCTTTGCTCTGCTTCTCTCTGCTTCTCTCTGCTTCTCTCTGCTTCTCTCTGCTTCTTTAAATCTTTAAATCTTTGCTTATAGCTTCTCTCTGCTTCCTTGTTCTTTACTCTGCTTCTCTCTGTATCTCTGTTTTTACTCTGTTCTCTCTGCTTCTCTCTGCTTCTTTTAATCTGCTTCTTTGACTCTGTTTTTGTCTGGTTTCTTTGCTCTGCTTCTGTCTTATATTCTGTCTTATTCTCTCTGCTTCTTTAATCTATTCTTTGCTCTGCTTCTCTCTGCTTCTCTCTGTTCTTTACTCTGCTTCTCTCTGCTTCTTTACTCTGCTTCTCTCTGCCTCTCTCTGCTTCTTTAATCTGCTTCTCTCTACTTCTTTACTCTGCTTCTCTCTGCTTCTTTACTCTGATTCTCTCTGCTTCTCTCTGCTTCTTTACTCTGCTTCTCTCTGCTTCTCTCTGCTTCTTTAATCTGCTTTCTCTCTGCTTCTTCACTCTGCTTCTCTCTCTTCTTTACTCTGTTTCTTTATCTGATTCTTTATCTACTTCTTTTCTCTTATTCTTTACTCTTGTTTCTGTCTTATTTCTGTCTTGCCTCTCTGTTTCTTTGATCTGTTCTTTATCTGTTTCTTTGCTCTGTTCTTTACTCTGGCTCTGTTTTGCTTCTGTCTGTTTCTGTCGTATTTCTCTATTTCTTTGTCTGCTTTCTCTCTGTCTGTTCATTGTATTCTTCTATACTCTCTCTTTATCTCTCTTTACTCTGCTTCTTTACTCTTGCTGCCTTATGTCTTATGTCTGTTCTCTCTTGTTTCTTTAAGTCTTGCTCTTTGCTCTTGCTTCTTTACTCTGCTTCTTTACTCTGCTTCTGTTTGGCTTCTGTCTGCTTCTGTCTGCTTCTCTCTGCTTCTTTAATCTGCTTCTTTACTCTGCTTCTCTCTGCTTCTCTCTGCTTCTTTACCCTGCTTCTCTCTGCTTCTTTACTCTGCTTCTCTCTGCCTCTCTCTGCTTCTTTAATCTGCTTCTCTCTGCTTCTTTACTCTGATTCTCTCTGCTTCTCTCTGCTTCTTTACTCTGCTTCTCTCTGCTTCTTTAATCTGCTTCTCTCTGCTTCTCTCTGCTTCTCTCTGCTTCTCTCTGCTTCTTGACTCTGCTTCTCTCTGCTTCTCTCTGGTTCTTTACTCTGCTTCTCTCTGCTTCTCTCTGCTTCTTTAATCTGCTTCTTTACTCTGCTTCTCTCTGCTTCTTTAATCTTCTTATCTCTGCTTCTCTCTGCTTCTTTAATCTGCTTCTCTCTGCTTCTTTAATCTGCTTCTCTCTGCTTCTTTACTCTGCTTCTCTCTGCTTCTTCACTCTGCTTCTCTCTGTATTTACTCTGCTTTCTCTCTGCTTCTCTCTGCTTCTTTACTCTGCTTTCTCTGCTTTTTTACTCTGCTTCTCCTTGCTTCTTTCTCTGCTTCTTTACTCTGCTTCTTTACTCTGCTTCTCTCTGCTTCTCTCTCCTTCTTTACTCTGCTTCTCTCTGATTCTTTAATCTGCTTCTCTCTGCTTCTCTCTGCTTCTCTCTGCTTCTCTCTGCTTCTTGACTCTGCTTCTCTCTGCTTCTTTATTCTGCTTCTTCTCTCTGTTTCTCTCTGCTTCTTTACTCTGATTCTCTCTGCTTCTTTAATCTGCTTCTCTCTGCTTCTTTACTCTGCTTCTCTCTGCTTCTCTCAGCTTCTTTAATCTGGTTCTCTCTGCTTCTTTACTCTGCTTCTCTCTGCTTCTTTACTCTGCTTCTTTACTCTGCTTCTCTCTGCTTCTCTCTGCTTCTTTACTCTGCTTCTCTCTGCTTCTTTAATCTGCTTCTCTGCTTCTCTTTGCTTCTCTCTGCTTCTTGACTCTGCTTCTCTCTGATTCTTTATTCTGCTTCTTCTCTCTGCTTCTCTCTGCTTCTTTACTCTGCTTCTCTCTGCTTCTTTACTCTGCTTCTTTACTCTGCTGATTTACTCTGCTTCTCTCTGCTTCTCTCTGATTCTTTACTCTGCATCTCTCTGCTTCTTTAATCTGCTTCTCTCTGCTTCTTTAATCTGCTTCTCTCTGCATCTTCACTCTGATTCTCTCTGTTACTTTACTCTGCTTCTCTCTGCTTCTCTCAGCTTCTTTAATCTGTTTCTCTCTGCTTCTTTAATCTGCTTCTCTCTGCTTTTTTACTCTGCTTCTCCTTGCTTCTTTACTCTGCTTCTTTACTCTGCTTCTTTACTCTGCTTCTCTCTGCTTCTCTCTGCTTCTTTACTCTGCTTCTCTCTGATTCTTTAATCTGCTTCTCTCTGCTTCTCTCTGCTTCCTCTGCTTCCCTCTCTCTGCTTCTCTCTGCTTCTTGACTCTGCTTCTCTCTGCTTCTTTATTCTGATTCTCTCTGCTTCTTTAATCTGCTTCTCTCTGCTTCTTCACTCTGATTCTCTCTGCTTCTTTACTCTGCTTCTCTCTGCTTCTCTCAGCTTCTTTAATCTGGTTCTCTCTGCTTCTTTAATCTGCTTCTCTCTGCTTCTTTACTCTGCTTCTCTCTGCTTCTTTACTCTGCTTCTTTACTCTGCTTCTTTACTCTGCTTCTCTCTGCTTCTTTATCTCTGCTTCTCTCTGCTTCTTTAATCTGCTTCTCTGCTTCTCTTTGTTCTCTCTCTGCTTCTTGACTCTGCTTCTCTCTGCTTCTTTATCTGCTTCTCTCTGCTTCTTTACTCTGCTCTTTACTCTGTTGTTTACTCTGCTTCTCTCTGCTTCTCTCTGATTCTTTACTCTGCATCTCTCTGCTTCTTTAATCTGCTTCTCTCTGCTTCTTTAATCTGCTTCTCTCTGCTTCTTCACTCTGCTTCTCTCTGCTTCTTTAATCTGCTTCTCTCTGCTTCTTCACTCTGATTCTCTCTGCTTCTTTACTCTGCTTCTCTCTGCTTCTCTCAGCTTCTTTAATCTGGTTCTCTCTGCTTCTTTAATCTGCTTCTTTCTGCTTCTTTACACTGCTTCTCTCTGCTTCTTTACTCTGCTTCTTTACTCTGCTTCTCTCTGCTTCTCTCTGCTTCTTTACTCTGCTTCTCTCTGCTTCTTTAATCTGCTTCTCTGCTTCTCTTTGCTTCTCTCTGCTTCTTGACTCTGCTTCTCTCTGATTCTTTATTCTGCTTCTTCTCTCTGCTTCTCTCTGCTTCTTTACTCTGCTTCTCTCTGCTTCTTTACTCTGCTTCTTTACTCTGCTGATTTACTCTGCTTCTCTCTGCTTCTCTCTGATTCTTTACTCTGCATCTCTCTGCTTCTTTAATCTGCTTCTCTCTGCTTCTTTAATCTGCTTCTCTCTGCTTCTTTAATCTGCTTCTCTCTGCTTCTTCACTCTGCTTCTCTCTGCTTCTTTAATCTGCTTCTCTCTGCTTCTTCACTCTGCTTCTCTCTGCTTCTTTACTCTGATTCTCTCTGCTTCTCTCTGCTTCTTTACTCTGCTTCTCTCTGCTTCTTTAATCTGCTTCTCTCTGCATCTTCACTCTGATTCTCTCTGTTACTTTACTCTGCTTCTCTCTGCTTCTCTCTGCTTCTTTAATCTGCTTCTCTCTGCTTCTTTAATCTGCTTCTCTCTGCTTCTTCACTCTGCTTCTCTCTGCTTCTTTAATCTGCTTCTCTCTGCTTCTTCACTCTGCTTCTCTCTGCTTCTTTACTCTGATTCTCTCTGCTTCTCTCTGCTTCTTTACTCTGCTTCTCTCTGCTTCTTTAATCTGCTTCTCTCTGCATCTTCACTCTGATTCTCTCTGTTACTTTACTCTGCTTCTCTCTGCTTCTCTCAGCTTCTTTAATCTGTTTCTCTCTGCTTCTTTAATCTGCTTCTCTCTGCTTTTTTACTCTGCTTCTCCTTGCTTCTTTACTCTGCTTCTTTACTCTGCTTCTTTACTCTGCTTCTCTCTGCTTCTCTCTGCTTCTTTACTCTGCTTCTCTCTGATTCTTTAATCTGCTTCTCTCTGCTTCTCTCTGCTTCTCTCTGCTTCTCTCTGCTTCTCTCTGCTTCTTGACTCTGCTTCTCTCTGCTTCTTTATTCTGATTCTCTCTGCTTCTTTAATCTGCTTCTCTCTGCTTCTTCACTCTGATTCTCTCTGCTTCTTTACTCTGCTTCTCTCTGCTTCTCTCAGCTTCTTTAATCTGGTTCTCTCTGCTTCTTTAATCTGCTTCTCTCTGCTTCTTTACTCTGCTTC
The DNA here is from genome assembly GCF_020615455.1 of Coregonus clupeaformis. Taxonomy (NCBI): domain Eukaryota; kingdom Metazoa; phylum Chordata; class Actinopteri; order Salmoniformes; family Salmonidae; genus Coregonus; species Coregonus clupeaformis. The sequence continues at coordinate 15,899,368 of NC_059216.1, forward strand.
TCTCTGCTTCTTTACTCTGCTTCTTTACTCTGCTTCTCTCTGCTTCTCTCTGCTTCTTTACTCTGCTTCTCTCTGCTTCTTTAATCTGCTTCTCTGCTTCTCTTTGCTTCTCTCTGCTTCTTGACTCTGCTTCTCTCTGCTTCTTTACTCTGCTTCTCTCTGCTTCTTTACTCTGCTTCTTTACTCTGCTTATTTACTCTGCTTCTCTCTGCTTCTCTCTGATTCTTTACTCTGCATCTCTCTGCTTCTTTAATCTGCTTCTCTCTGCTTCTTTAATCTGCTTCTCTCTGCTTCTTCACTCTGCTTCTCTCTGCTTCTTTAATCTGCTTCTCTCTGCTTCTTCACTCTGATTCTCTCTGCTTCTTTACTCTGCTTCTCTCTGCTTCTCTCAGCTTCTTTAATCTGGTTCTCTCTGCTTCTTTAATCTGCTTCTTTCTGCTTCTTTACACTGCTTCTCTCTGCTTCTTTACTCTGCTTCTTTACTCTGCTTCTCTCTGCTTCTCTCTGCTTCTTTACTCTGCTTCTCTCTGCTTCTTTAATCTGCTTCTCTGCTTCTCTTTGCTTCTCTCTGCTTCTTGACTCTGCTTCTCTCTGATTCTTTATTCTGCTTCTTCTCTCTGCTTCTCTCTGCTTCTTTACTCTGCTTCTCTCTGCTTCTTTACTCTGCTTCTTTACTCTGCTTATTTACTCTGCTTCTCTCTGCTTCTCTCTGATTATTTACTCTGCATCTCTCTGCTTCTTTACTCTGCTTCTCTCTGCTTCTTTAATCTGCTTCTCTCTGCATCTTCACTCTGATTCTCTCTGCTACTTTACTCTGCTTCTCTCTGCTTCTCTCAGCTTCTTTAATCTGTTTCTCTCTGCTTCTTTAATCTGCTTCTCTCTGCTTTTTTACTCTGCTTCTCCTTGCTTCTTTACTCTGCTTCTTTACTCTGCTTCTTTACTCTGCTTCTCTCTGCTTCTCTCTGCTTCTTTACTCTGCTTCTCTCTGATTCTTTAATCTGCTTTTCTCTGCTTGTCTCTGCTTCTCTCTGCTTCTCTCTGCTTCTTGACTCTGCTTCTCTCTGCTTCTTTATTCTGCTTATTGTCTCTCTTTCTCTCTGCTTCTTTACTCTGCTTCTCTCTGCTTCTTTAATCTGCTTCTCTCTGCTTCTTCACTCTGATTCTCTCTGCTTCTTTACTCTGCTTCTCTCTGCTTCTCTCAGCTTCTTTAATCTGGTTCTCTCTGCTTCTTTAATCTGCTTCTCTCTGCTTCTTTACTCTGCTTCTCTCTGCTTCTTTACTCTGCTTCTTTACTCTGCTTCTCTCTGCTTCTCTCTGCTTCTCTCTGCTTCTTTACTCTGCTTCTCTCTGCTTCTTTAATCTGCTTCTCTGCTTCTCTTTGCTTCTCTCTGCTTCTTTATTCTGCTTCTTCTCTCTGCTTCTCTCAGCTTCTTTAATCTGTTTCTCTCTGCTTCTTTAATCTGCTTCTCTCTGCTTTTTTACTCTGCTTCTCCTTGCTTCTTTACTCTGCTTCTTTACTCTGCTTCTTTACTCTGCTTCTCTCTGCTTCTCTCTGCTTCTTTACTCTGCTTCTCTCTGATTCTTTAATCTGCTTCTCTCTGCTTGTCTCTGCTTCTCTCTGCTTCTCTCTGCTTCTTGACTCTGCTTCTCTCTGCTTCTTTATTCTGCTTCTTCTCTCTGTTTCTCTCTGCTTCTTTACTCTGCTTCTCTCTGCTTCTTTAATCTGCTTCTCTCTGCTTCTTCACTCTGATTCTCTCTGCTTCTTTACTCTGCTTCTCTCTGCTTCTCTCAGCTTCTTTAATCTGGTTCTCTCTGCTTCTTTAATCTGCTTCTCTCTGCTTCTTTACTCTGCTTCTCTCTGCTTCTTTACTCTGTTCTTTACTCTGCTTCTCTCTGCTTCTCTCTGCTTCTCTCTGCTTCTTTACTCTGTCTTCTCTCTAGTTCTTTGATCTGCTTCTCTGTACTTCTCTTTGCTTCTCTCTGCTTCTTTATTCTTATTCTTCTCTCTGCTTCTCTCTGCTTCTTTACTCTGCTTCTCTCTGCTTCTTTACTCTACTTCTTTACTCTGTATTTACTCTGCTATCTCTCTGCTTCTCTCTGCATCTTTACTCTGCTTCTCTCTGCTTCTTTACTCTGCTTCTCTCTGATTCTCTCTGCTTCTCTCTGCTTCTCTCTGCTCCTTTACTCTGCTTCTCTCTGCTTCTTTATTCTGCTTCTTCTCTCTGCTTCTCTCTGCTTCTTTACTCTGCTTCTCTCTGCTTCTTTACTCTGCTTCTCTCTGATTCTCTCTGCTTCTTTACTCTGCATCTCTGTGCTTCTCTCTGCTTCTTTACTCTAATTCGCTCTGCTTCGGCTCTGCTTCTCTCCGCTTCTCTCTGCTTCTTTACTCTGCTTCTCTTTGTCGATCTGCTTCTCTATCTCTTCTTTACTCTGATTTCTCTCTGCTTCCCTTGTGCGTTCTCTCTGCTTCTCTCTTAGCTATCTCTCTGCTTCTTTACTCTGTTCTTTACTCTAATTCTTTATCTGCTTATCTATATCTCTCTGCTTCTCTCTGCTTCTTTACTCTGCTTTATCTCTGCTTTGCTATGCTTCTCTCTGCTATCTCTCTCTATCTCTCTGCTTCTTTAATCTGCATCTTTATCTGCTTTAAACTCTGCTTTCTCTCTGCTTCTCTCTGCTTCTTTACTCTGCTTCTCTCTGCTTATCTCTGCTTATTTACTCTGCTTCTCTCTGCTTCTCTCTGCTTCTTTAATCTGCTTCTTTACTCTGCTTCTTTACTCTGTTTCTTTACTCTGCTTCTGTCTGCTTCTGTCTGCTTCTCTCTGCTTCTTTAATCTGCTTCTTTACTCTGCTTCTCTCTGCTTCTCTCTGCTTCTTTACTCTGCTTCTCTCTGCTTCTTTACTCTGCTTCTCTCTGCCTCTCTCTGCTTCTTTAATCTGCTTCTCTCTACTTCTTTACTCTGCTTCTCTCTGCTTCTTTACTCTGATTCTCTCTGCTTCTCTCTGCTTCTTTACTCTGCTTCTCTCTGCTTCTCTCTGCTTCTTTAATCTGCTTCTCTCTGCTTCTTCACTCTGCTTCTCTCTGCTTCTTTACTCTGCTTCTTTACTCTGCTTCTTTACTCTGCTTCTTTACTCTGCTTCTTTACTCTGCTTCTGTCTGCTTCTGTCTGCTTCTCTCTGCTTCTTTAATCTGCTTCTTTACTCTGCTTCTTTACTCTGTTTCTTTACTCTCTTCTGTTTGCTTCATTGTACTTCTGTCTGCTTCTCTCTTGCTTCTTTATCTGTTCTCTCTGTATTCATCTGCTTCTTTACTCTACTTCTATACTCTGCTTCTTTACTCTGCTTCTTTACTCTGCTTCTTTACTCTGCTTCTGTCTGCTTCTGTCTGCTTCTCTCTGCTTCTTTAATCTGCTTCTTTACTCTGCTTCTTTACTCTGCTTCTTTACTCTGCTTCTGTTTGCTTCTGTCTGCTTCTGTCTGCTTCTCTCTGCTTCTTTAATCTGCTTCTTTACTCTGCTTCTCTCTGCTTCTCTCTGCTTCTTTACCCTGCTTCTCTCTGCTTCTTTACTCTGCTTCTCTCTGCCTCTCTCTGCTTCTTTAATCTGCTTCTCTCTGCTTCTTTACTCTGATTCTCTCTGCTTCTCTCTGCTTCTTTACTCTGCTTCTCTCTTCTTCTTTAATCTGCTTCTCTCTGCTTCTCTCTGCTTCTCTCTGCTTCTCTCTGCTTCTTGACTCTGCTTCTCTCTGCTTCTCTCTGCTTCTTTACTCTGCTTCTCTCTGCTTCTTTAATCTTCTTATCTCTGCTTCTCTCTGCTTCTTTAATCTGCTTCTCTCTGCTTCTTTAATCTGCTTCTCTCTGCTTCTTTACTCTGCTCCTCTCTGCTTCTCTCTGCTTCTTCACTCTGCTTCTCTCTGCTTATTTACTCTGCTTCTCTCTGCTTCTCTCTGCTTCTTTACTCTGCTTCTCTCTGCTTTTTTACTCTGCTTCTCCTTGCTTCTTTACTCTGCTTCTTTACTCTGCTTCTTTACTCTGCTTCTCTCTGCTTCTCTCTGCTTCTTTACTCTGCTTCTCTCTGATTCTTTAATCTGCTTCTCTCTGCTTCTCTCTGCTTCTCTCTGCTTCTCTCTGCTTCTTGACTCTGCTTCTCTCTGCTTCTTTATTCTGCTTCTTCTCTCTGTTTCTCTCTGCTTCTTTACTCTGATTCTCTCTGCTTCTTTAATCTGCTTCTCTCTGCTTCTTTACTCTGCTTCTCTCTGCTTCTCTCAGCTTCTTTAATCTGGTTCTCTCTGCTTCTTTAATCTGCTTCTCTCTGCTTCTTTACTCTGCTTCTCTCTGCTTCTTTACTCTGCTTCTTTACTCTGCTTCTCTCTGCTTCTCTCTGCTTCTTTACTCTGCTTCTCTCTGCTTCTTTAATCTGCTTCTCTGCTTCTCTTTGCTTCTCTCTGCTTCTTGACTCTGCTTCTCTCTGATTCTTTATTCTGCTTCTTCTCTCTGCTTCTCTCTGCTTCTTTACTCTGCTTCTCTCTGCTTCTTTACTCTGCTTCTTTACTCTGCTGATTTACTCTGCTTCTCTCTGCTTCTCTCTGATTCTTTACTCTGCATCTCTCTGCTTCTTTAATCTGCTTCTCTCTGCTTCTTTAATCTGCTTCTCTCTGCTTCTTCACTCTGCTTCTCTCTGCTTCTTTACTCTGATTCTCTCTGCTTCTCTCTGCTTCTTTACTCTGCTTCTCTCTGCTTCTTTAATCTGCTTCTCTCTGCATCTTCACTCTGATTCTCTCTGTTACTTTACTCTGCTTCTCTCTGCTTCTCTCAGCTTCTTTAATCTGTTTCTCTCTGCTTCTTTAATCTGCTTCTCTCTGCTTTTTTACTCTGCTTCTCCTTGCTTCTTTACTCTGCTTCTTTACTCTGCTTCTTTACTCTGCTTCTCTCTGCTTCTCTCTGCTTCTTTACTCTGCTTCTCTCTGATTCTTTAATCTGCTTCTCTCTGCTTCTCTCTGCTTCTCTCTGCTTCTCTCTGCTTCTCTCTGCTTCTCTCTGCTTCTTGACTCTGCTTCTCTCTGCTTCTTTATTCTGATTCTCTCTGCTTCTTTAATCTGCTTCTCTCTGCTTCTTCACTCTGATTCTCTCTGCTTCTTTACTCTGCTTCTCTCTGCTTCTCTCAGCTTCTTTAATCTGGTTCTCTCTGCTTCTTTAATCTGCTTCTCTCTGCTTCTTTACTCTGCTTCTCTCTGCTTCTTTACTCTGCTTCTTTACTCTGCTTCTTTACTCTGCTTCTCTCTGCTTCTTTACTCTGCTTCTCTCTGCTTCTTTAATCTGCTTCTCTGCTTCTCTTTGCTTCTCTCTGCTTCTTGACTCTGCTTCTCTCTGCTTCTTTACTCTGCTTCTCTCTGCTTCTTTACTCTGCTTCTTTACTCTGCTTATTTACCCTGCTTCTCTCTGCTTCTCTCTGCTTCTTTACTCTGCATCTCTCTGCTTCTTTAATCTGCTTCTCTCTGCTTCTTTAATCTGCTTCTCTCTGCTTCTTCACTCTGCTTCTCTCTGCTTCTTTAATCTGCTTCTCTCTGCTTCTTCACTCTGATTCTCTCTGCTTCTTTACTCTGCTTCTCTCTGCTTCTCTCAGCTTCTTTAATCTGGTTCTCTCTGCTTCTTTAATCTGCTTCTTTCTGCTTCTTTACACTGCTTCTCTCTGCTTCTTTACTCTGCTTCTTTACTCTGCTTCTCTCTGCTTCTCTCTGCTTCTTTACTCTGCTTCTCTCTGCTTCTTTAATCTGCTTCTCTGCTTCTCTTTGCTTCTCTCTGCTTCTTGACTCTGCTTCTCTCTGATTCTTTATTCTGCTTCTTCTCTCTGCTTCTCTCTGCTTCTTTACTCTGCTTCTCTCTGCTTCTTTACTCTGCTTCTTTACTCTGCTGATTTACTCTGCTTCTCTCTGCTTCTCTCTGATTCTTTACTCTGCATCTCTCTGCTTCTTTAATCTGCTTCTCTCTGCTTCTCTCTGCTTCTTTAATCTGCTTCTCTCTGCTTCTTTAATCTGCTTCTCTCTGCTTCTTCACTCTGCTTCTCTCTGCTTCTTTACTCTGATTCTCTCTGCTTCTCTCTGCTTCTTTACTCTGCTTCTCTCTGCTTCTTTAATCTGCTTCTCTCTGCATCTTCACTCTGATTCTCTCTGTTACTTTACTCTGCTTCTCTCTGCTTCTCTCAGCTTCTTTAATCTGTTTCTCTCTGCTTCTTTAATCTGCTTCTCTCTGCTTTTTTACTCTGCTTCTCCTTGCTTCTTTACTCTGCTTCTTTACTCTGCTTCTTTACTCTGCTTCTCTCTGCTTCTCTCTGCTTCTTTACTCTGCTTCTCTCTGATTCTTTAATCTGCTTCTCTCTGCTTCTCTCTGCTTCTCTCTGCTTCTCTCTGCTTCTCTCTGCTTCTCTCTGCTTCTTGACTCTGCTTCTCTCTGCTTCTTTATTCTGATTCTCTCTGCTTCTTTAATCTGCTTCTCTCTGCTTCTTCACTCTGATTCTCTCTGCTTCTTTACTCTGCTTCTCTCTGCTTCTCTCAGCTTCTTTAATCTGGTTCTCTCTGCTTCTTTAATCTGCTTCTCTCTGCTTCTTTACTCTGCTTCTCTCTGCTTCTTTACTCTGCTTCTTTACTCTGCTTCTCTCTGCTTCTCTCTGCTTCTTTACTCTGCTTCTCTCTGCTTCTTTAATCTGCTTCTCTGCTTCTCTTTGCTTCTCTCTGCTTCTTGACTCTGCTTCTCTCTGCTTCTTTACTCTGCTTCTCTCTGCTTCTTTACTCTGCTTCTTTACTCTGCTTATTTACTCTGCTTCTCTCTGCTTCTCTCTGATTCTTTACTCTGCATCTCTCTGCTTCTTTAATCTGCTTCTCTCTGCTTCTTTAATCTGCTTCTCTCTGCTTCTTCACTCTGCTTCTCTCTGCTTCTTTAATCTGCTTCTCTCTGCTTCTTCACTCTGATTCTCTCTGCTTCTTTACTCTGCTTCTCTCTGCTTCTCTCCAGCTTCTTTAATCTGGTTCTCTCTGCTTCTTTAATCTGCTTCTTTCTGCTTCTTTACACTGCTTCTCTCTGCTTCTTTACTCTGCTTCTTTACTCTGCTTCTCTCTGCTTCTCTCTGCTTCTTTACTCTGCTTCTCTCTGCTTCTTTAATCTGCTTCTCTGCTTCTCTTTGCTTCTCTCTGCTTCTTGACTCTGCTTCTCTCTGATTCTATATTCTGCTTCTTCTCTCTGCTTCTCTCTGCTTCTTTACTCTGCTTCTCTCTGCTTCTTTACTCTGCTTCTTTACTCTGCTTATTTACTCTGCTTCTTTCTGCTTCTCTCTGATTCTTTACTCTGCATCTCTCTGCTTCTTTACTCTGCTTCTCTCTGCTTCTTTAATCTGCTTCTCTCTGCATCTTCACTCTGATTCTCTCTGCTACTTTACTCTGCTTCTCTCTGCTTCTCTCAGCTTCTTTAATCTGTTTCTCTCTGCTTCTTTAATCTGCTTCTCTCTGCTTTTTTACTCTGCTTCTCCTTGCTTCTTTACTCTGCTTCTTTACTCTGCTTCTTTACTCTGCTTCTCTCTGCTTCTCTCTGCTTCTTTACTCTGCTTCTCTCTGATTCTTTAATCTGCTTCTCTCTGCTTGTCTCTGCTTCTCTCTGCTTCTCTCTGCTTCTTGACTCTGCTTCTCTCTGCTTCTTTATTCTGCTTCTTCTCTCTGTTTCTCTCTGCTTCTTTACTCTGCTTCTCTCTGCTTCTTTAATCTGCTTCTCTCTGCTTCTTCACTCTGATTCTCTCTGCTTCTTTACTCTGCTTCTCTCTGCTTCTCTCAGCTTCTTTAATCTGGTTCTCTCTGCTTCTTTAATCTGCTTCTCTCTGCTTCTTTACTCTGCTTCTCTCTGCTTCTTTACTCTGCTTCTTTACTCTGCTTCTCTCTGCTTCTCTCTGCTTCTCTCTGCTTCTTTACTCTGCTTCTCTCTGCTTCTTTAATCTGCTTCTCTGCTTCTCTTTGCTTCTCTCTGCTTCTTTATTCTGCTTCTTCTCTCTGCTTCTCTCTGCTTCTTTACTCTGCTTCTCTCTGCTTCTTTAATCTGCTTCTTTACTCTGCTTATTTACTCTGCTTCTCTCTGCTTCTCTCTGCTTCTTTACTCTGCTTCTCTCTGCTTCTTTACTCTGCTTCTCTCTGATTCTCTCTGCTTCTCTCTGCTTCTCTCTGCTCCTTTACTCTGCTTCTCTCTGCTTCTTTATTCTGCTTCTTCTCTCTGCTTCTCTCTGCTTCTTTACTATGCTTCTCTCTGCTTCTTTACTCTGCTTCTCTCTGATTCTCTCTGCTTCTTTACTCTGCATCTCTGTGCTTCTCTCTGCTTCTTTACTCTAATTCTCTCTGCTTCGCTCTGCTTCTCTCCGCTTCTCTCTGCTTCTTTACTCTGCTTCTCTCTGCTTCGCTCTGCTTCTCTCTGCTTCTTTACTCTGCTTCTCTCTGCTTCCTTCTGCTTCTCTCTGCTTCTCTCTGCTTCTCTCTGCTTCTTTACTCTGCTTCTCTCTGCTTCTCTCTGCTTCTCTCTGCTTCTCTCTGCTTCTCTCTGCTTCTTTACTCTGCTTCTCTCTGCTTTGCTCTGATTATCTATGCTTCTCTCTGCTTCTCTCTGCTTCTTTAATCTGGTTCTCTCTGCTTCTTTAATCTGCTTCTCTCTGCTTCTTTACACTGCTTCTCTCTGCTTCTTTACTCTGCTTCTTTACTCTGCTTCTCTCTGCTTCTCTCTGCTTCTTTACTCTGCTTCTCTCTGCTTCTTTAATCTGCTTCTCTGCTTCTCTTTGCTTCTCTCTGCTTCTTGACTCTGCTTCTCTCTGATTCTTTATTCTGCTTCTTCTCTCTGCTTCTCTCTGCTTCTTTACTCTGCTTCTCTCTGCTTCTTTACTCTGCTTCTTTACTCTGCTTATTTACTCTGCTTCTCTCTGCTTCTCTCTGATTCTTTACTCTGCATCTCTCTGCTTCTTTAATCTGCTTCTCTCTGCTTCTTTAATCTGCTTCTCTCTGCTTCTTCACTCTGCTTCTCTCTGCTTCTTTACTCTGATTCTCTCTGCTTCTCTCTGCTTCTTTACTCTGCTTCTCTCTGCTTCTTTAATCTGCTTCTCTCTGCATCTTCACTCTGATTCTCTCTGCTACTTTACTCTGCTTCTCTCTGCTTCTCTCAGCTTCTTTAATCTGTTTCTCTCTGCTTCTTTAATCTGCTTCTCTCTGCTTTTTTACTCTGCTTCTCCTTGCTTCTTTACTCTGCTTCTTTACTCTAATTCTTTACTCTGCTTCTCTCTGCTTCTCTCTGCTTCTTTACTCTGCTTCTCTCTGATTCTTTAATCTGCTTCTCTCTGCTTCTCTCTGCTTCTCTCTGCTTCTCTCTGCTTCTTGACTCTGCTTCTCTCTGCTTCTTTATTCTGCTTCTTCTCTCTGTTTCTCTCTGCTTCTTTACTCTGCTTCTCTCTGCTTCTTTAATCTGCTTCTCTCTGCTTCTTCACTCTGATTTTCTCTGCTTCTTTACTCTGATTCTCTCTGCTTCTCTCAGCTTCTTTAATCTGGTTCTCTCTGCTTCTTTAATCTGCTTCTCTCTGCTTCTTTACTCTGCTTCTCTCTGCTTCTTTACTCTGCTTCTTTACTCTGCTTCTCTCTGCTTCTCTCTGCTTCTCTCTGCTTCTTTACTCTGCTTCTCTCTGCTTCTTTAATCTGCTTCTCTGCTTCTCTTTGCTTCTCTCTGCTTCTTTATTCTGCTTCTTCTCTCTGCTTCTCTCTGCTTCTTTACTCTGCTTCTCTCTGCTTCTTTACTCTGCTTCTTTACTCTGCTTATTTACTCTGCTTCTCTCTGCTTCTCTCTGCATCTTTACTCTGCTTCTCTCTGCTTCTTTACTCTGCTTCTCTCTGATTCTCTCTGCTTCTCTCTGCTTCTCTCTGCTCCTTTACTCTGCTTCTCTCTGCTTCTTTATTCTGCTTCTTCTCTCTGCTTCTCTCTGCTTCTTTACTCTGCTTCTCTCTGCTTCTTTACTCTGCTTCTCTCTGATTCTCTCTGCTTCTTTACTCTGCATCTCTGTGCTTCTCTCTGCTTCTTTACTCTAATTCTCTCTGCTTCGCTCTGCTTCTCTCCGCTTCTCTCTGCTTCTTTACTCTGCTTCTCTCTGCTTTGCTCTGCTTCTCTCTGCTTCTTTACTCTGCTTCTCTCTGCTTCCTTCTGCTTCTCTCTGCTTCTCTCTGCTTCTCTCTGCTTCTTTACTCTGCTTCTCTCTGCTTCTCTCTGCTTCTCTCTGCTTCTCTCTGCTTCTTTACTCTGCTTCTCTCTGCTTTGCTCTGCTTCTCTCTGCTTCTCTCTGCTTCTCTCTGCTTCTTTAATCTGCATCTTTACTCTGCTTCGCTCTGCTTCTCTCTGCTTCTCTCTGCTTCTTTACTCTGCTTCTCTCTGCTTATCTCTGCTTATTTACTCTGCTTCTCTCTGCTTCTCTCTGCTTCTTTAATCTGCTTCTTTACTCTGCTTCTTTACTCTGTTTCTTTACTCTGCTTCTGTCTGCTTCTCTCTGCTTCTTTAATCTGCTTCTTTACTCTGCTTCTCTCTGCTTCTCTCTGCTTCTTTACTCTGCTTCTCTCTGCTTCTTTACTCTGCTTCTCTCTGCCTCTCTCTGCTTCTTTAATCTGCTTCTCTCTACTTCTTTACTCTGCTTCTCTCTGCTTCTTTACTCTGATTCTCTCTGCTTCTCTCTGCTTCTTTACTCTGCTTCTCTCTGCTTCTCTCTGCTTCTTTAATCTGCTTCTCTCTGCTTCTTCACTCTGCTTCTCTCTGCTTCTTTACTCTGCTTCTTTACTCTGCTTCTTTACTCTGCTTCTTTACTCTGCTTCTTTACTCTGCTTCTGTCTGCTTCTGTCTGCTTCTCTCTGCTTCTTTAATCTGCTTCTTTACTCTGCTTCTTTACTCTGCTTCTTTACTCTGCTTCTGTTTGCTTCTGTCTGCTTCTGTCTGCTTCTCTCTGCTTCTTTAATCTGCTTCTTTACTCTGCTTCTCTCTGCTTCTCTCTGCTTCTTTACCCTGCTTCTTTACTCTGCTTCTTTACTCTGCTTCTGTTTGCTTCTGTCTGCTTCTGTCTGCTTCTCTCTGCTTCTTTAATCTGCTTCTTTACTCTGCTTCTCTCTGCTTATCTCTGCTTCTTTACCCTGCTTCTCTCTGCTTCTTTACTCTGCTTCTCTCTGCCTCTCTCTGCTTCTTTAATCTGCTTCTCTCTGCTTCTTTACTCTGATTCTCTCTGCTTCTCTCTGCTTCTTTACTCTGCTTCTCTCTGCTTCTCTCTGCTTCTTTAATCTGCTTCTCTCTGCTTCTTCACTCTGCTTCTCTCTGCTTCTTTACTCTGCTTCTTTACTCTGCTTCTCTCTGCTTCTTTACTCTGCTTCTCTCTGCTTCTTTAATCTGCTTCTCTCTGCTTCTCTCTGCTTCTCTCTGCTTCTTGACTCTGCTTCTCTCTGCTTCTCTCTGGTTCTTTACTCTGCTTCTCTCTGCTTCTCTCTGCTTCTTTAATCTGCTTCTTTACTCTGCTTCTCTCTGGTTCTTTAATCTGCTTCTCTCTGCTTCTTCACTCTGCTTCTCTCTGCTTCTTTACTCTGCTTCTTTACTCTGCTTCTCTCTGCTTCTTTACTCTGCTTCTCTCTGCTTCTTTAATCTGCTTCTCTCTGCTTCTCTCTGCTTCTCTCTGCTTCTTGACTCTGCTTCTCTCTGCTTCTCTCTGGTTCTTTACTCTGCTTCTCTCTGCTTCTCTCTGCTTCTTTAATCTGCTTCTTTACTCTGCTTCTCTCTGCTTCTTTAATCTGCTTCTCTCTGCTTCTCTCTGCTTCTCTCTGCTTCTTGACTCTGCTTCTCTCTGCTTCTCTCTGGTTCTTTACTCTGCTTCTCTCTGCTTCTCTCTGCTTCTTTAATCTGCTTCTTTACTCTGCTTCTCTCTGGTTCTTTAATCTGCTTCTCTCTGCTTCTTCACTCTGCTTCTCTCTGCTTCTTTACTCTGCTTCTTTACTCTGCTTCTCTCTGCTTCTTTACTCTGCTTCTCTCTGCTTCTTTAATCTGCTTCTCTCTGCTTCTCTCTGCTTCTCTCTGCTTCTTGACTCTGCTTCTCTCTGCTTCTCTCTGGTTCTTTACTCTGCTTCTCTCTGCTTCTCTCTGCTTCTTTAATCTGCTTCTTTACTCTGCTTCTCTCTGCTTCTTTAATCTTCTTATCTCTGCTTTTCTCTACTTCTTTACTCTTTTTCTCTCTGCTTCTCTCTGCTTCTCTCTGCTTCTTTACTCTGCTTCTCTCTGCTTCTTTACTCTGCTTCTCTCTGCTTCTTTACTCTGCGTCTCTCTGCTTCTCTCTGCTTCTCTCTGCTCCTCTCTGCTTCTCTCTGCTTCTTCTCTCTGCTTCTCTCTGCTTATTTACTCTGCTTCTCTCTGCTTCTCTCTGCTTCTTTACTCTGCTTCTCTCTGCTTCTCTCTGCTTTTCTCTACTTCTTTACTCTTTTTCTCTCTGCTTCTCTCTGCTTCTCTCTGCTTCTTTACTCTGCTTCTCTCTGCTTCTTTACTCTGCTTCTCTCTGCTTCTTTACTCTGCGTCTCTCTGCTTCTCTCTGCTTCTCTCTGCTTCTCTCTGCTTCTTTCTGCTTCTTTACTCTGCTTGTCTCTGCTTCTCTACTCTGCATCTCTCTGCTTCTTTACTCTGCTTCTCTCTGCTTCTCTCTGCTTCTCTCTGCTTCTTTACTCTGCATCTCTCTGCTTCTTTACTCTGCTTCTCTCTGCTTCTCTCTGCTTCTCTCTGCTTTACTCTGCTTCTCTCTGCTTCTCACTGCTTTTCTTTGCTTCTCTCTGCTTATTTACTCTGCTTCTCTCTGCTTCTCTCTGCTTATCTCTGCTTCTTTACTCTGCTTCTCTCTGCTTCTTTACTCTGCTTCTTTACTCTGCTTCTCTCTGCTTCTCTCTGCTTCTTTACTCTGCTTCTCTCTGCTTCTCTCTGCTTATTTACTCTGCTTCTCTCTGCTTCTCTCTGCTTTACTCTGCTCCTCTCTGCTTCTCACTGCTTCTCTCTGCTTCTCTCTGGTTCTCTCTGCTTCTCTCTGCTTCTCTCTGCTTCTTTACTCTGCATCTCTCTGCTTCTTTACTCTGCTTCTCTCTGCTTCTCTCTGCTTCTCTCTGCTTTACTCTGCTTCTCTCTGCTTCTCACTGCTTTTCTCTGCTTCTCTCTGCTTATTTACTCTGCTTCTCTCTGCTTCTCTCTGCTTATCTCTGCTTCTTTACTCTGCTTCTCTCTGCTTCTTTACTCTGCTTCTTTACTCTGCTTCTCTCTGCTTCTCTCTGCTTCTTTACTCTGCTTCTCTCTGCTTCTCTCTGCTTCTTTACTCTGCTTCTCTCTGCTTTACTCTGCTTCTCTCTGCTTCTCACTGCTTTTCTCTGCGTCTCTCTGCTTATTTACTCTGCTTCTCTCTGCTTCTCTCTGCTTCTCTCTGCTTCTTTACTCTGCTTCTCTCTGCTTCTTTACTCTGCTTCTTTACTCTGCTTCTCTCTGCTTCTCTCTGCTTCTCTCTGCTTCTTTACTCTGCTTCTCTCTGCTTCTCTCTGCTTCTCTCTGCTTCTCTCTGCTTTACTCTGCTTCTCTCTGCTTCTCACTGCTTCTCTCTGCTTCTCTCTGGTTCTCTCTTTTTCTCTCTGCTTCTCTCTGCTTCTTTACTCTGTTTCTCTCTATGAAGCTGCTCTATGTTTCCCAGTTGTTTTCTAGAGTAGTAAGAGAGCGTGCTTTTTGAGGACTGTAGAATTCCTATAATCATATAATTCTTCCTCAGCAGAATTGGGGTGATATGGTGTCATACAGTTTTAATCATTTTTTTGAAGCCGTCTTTGCTGACTCTGTAAATAGGAACCATATATTTGTAATAGGTGATAGCCTCTATGATTTCTATGTGTGTGTGGGATGTTTTCTCGTATAACTTTTTGAATATGCATCGGCAATCGATGCCTGTTTAACGTAGGTGGCTGGCTGTGACTGAGGGGCTTTGCTGCTGTCGGGGGCTTTTTTCACCAAGCAATCATCCTAAAGTAGGGGATGTTTCTTCTTCAAATTATTGAATACATTTGTTATTGCCACAACTCTGAGGCACTTTTTGCACAATACTTGCATTTGGTTGACATCGGTTTGCCCTGTAGCCGAAATACTGCCACACCACTGAAGATGTGCTGAAATACTGCCACACCACTGAAGATGTGCTGAAATACTGCCACACCACTAAAGATGTGCTGAAATACTGCCACACCACTGAAGATGTGCTGAAATACTGCCACACCACTGAAGATGTGCTGAAATACTGCCACACCACTGAAGATGTGCTGAAATACTGCCACACCACTAAAGATGTGCTGAAATACTGCCACACCACTGAAGATGTGCTGAAATACTGCCACACCACTGAAGATGTGCTGAAATACTGCCACACCACTGAAGATGCTTTTTTGGCACCAAATCGATCTCGTTAGCACTCGCGGGCACTCATGTTTCCGAGATTTACTGAGGTGAAGTCCTTTCTCTCTTGAACAGTATCTAACTGCATTGGCCATGCAGAGAGAGAGAGAGCCCGCTTGTGATTGGACAGCCTTCTCTGTGTATGTAGACAGTGAATGAACGGAGTCTAGTGCATCTCATTGCAGGAGGTACTGTAGTCTAGTTTTTGTTGTATTAACAGAGTGTCAAAGAAAGGAGAAAATCACAGCCTCTGACGATATGGATATTCAACATGACAATATCTCAATTTCTCTCTGCTTCTTTACTCTGCTTCTCTCTGCCTCTCTCTGCTTCTTTAATCTGCTTCTCTCTGCTTCTTTACTCTGCTTCTCTCTGCTTCTTTACTCTGATTCTCTCTGCTTCTCTCTGCTTCTTTACTCTGCTTCTCTCTGCTTCTCTCTGCTTCTTTAATCTGCTTCTCTCTGCTTCTCTCTGCTTCTCTCTGCTTCTTTAATCTGCTTCTCTCTGCTTCTTCACTCTGCTTCTCTCTGCTTCTTTACTCTGCTTCTTTACTCTGCTTCTTTACTCTGCTTCTTTACTCTGCTTCTTTACTCTGCTTCTGTCTGCTTCTGTCTGCTTCTCTCTGCTTCTTTAATCTGCTTCTTTACTCTGCTTCTTTACTCTGCTTCTTTACTCTGCTTCTGTTTGCTTCTGTCTGCTTCTCTCTGCTTCTTTAATCTGCTTCTCTCTGCTTC
Source organism: Coregonus clupeaformis (assembly GCF_020615455.1). Lineage (NCBI taxonomy): Eukaryota > Metazoa > Chordata > Actinopteri > Salmoniformes > Salmonidae > Coregonus > Coregonus clupeaformis. The sequence goes on from NC_059216.1 coordinate 15,914,587, forward strand.
TCTCTGCTTCTTTAGTCTAGTTTTTGTTGTATTAACAGAGTGTCAAAGAAAGGAGAAAATCACAGCCTCTGACGATATGGATATTCAACATGACAATATCTCAATTTCGATCTGAATTCGATTAACCATGCAGCCCTACTCAGAAGGCTGAAGAAATTCGGCTTGGCCTCTAAGCCCCTCACAAACTTCTACAGATGCCTGGTATGGCAATTGCACCGTCCGCAACCGCAGGGCTCTCCAGAGGGTGGTGCGGTCTGCCCAACGCATTACCGGGGAGACACTGCCTGCCCTCCAGGAAGGCCAAGAAGATCATCAAGGACCTCAGCCACCCGAGCCATGGCCTGTTCACCCCGCTACCATCCAGAAAGTGGAGACAGTACAGGTGCATCAAAGCTGGGACCGAGAGACTGAAAAACAGCTTCTATCTCAAGGCCATCAGACTGTTAAATAGACATTACTAGCAGGCCTCCACCCAGTACTCTGCCCTGAACCTTAGAGACTGTTACTAGCAGGCCTCCACCCGGTACTCTGCCCTGAACCTTAGAGACTGTTACTAGCAGGCCTCCACCCAGTACTCTGCCCTGAACCTTAGAGACTGTTACTAGCAGGCCTCCACCCAGTACTCTGTCCTGAACCTTAGTCACTGTTACTAGCAGGCCTCCACCCGGTACTCTGTCCTGAACCTTAGTCACTGTTACTAGCAGGCCTCCACCCAGTACTCTGTCCTGAACCTTAGTCACTGTTACTAGCAGGCCTCCACCCAGTACTCTGCCCTGAACCTTAGAGACTGTTACTAGCAGGCCTCCACCCAGTACTCTGTCCTGAACCTTAGTCACTGTTACTAGCAGGCCTCCACCCAGTACTCTGCCCTGAACCTTAGTCACTGTTACTAGCAGGCCTCCACCCAGTACTCTGCCCTGAACCTTAGAGACTGTTACTAGCAGGCCTCCACCCAGTACTCTGCCCTGAACCTTAGAGACTGTTACTAGCAGGCCTCCACCCAGTACTCTGTCCTGAACCTTAGTCACTGTTACTAGCAGGCCTCCACCCGGTACTCTGTCCTGAACCTTAGTCACTGTTACTAGCAGGCCTCCACCCAGTACTCTGTCCTGAACCTTAGTCACTGTTACTAGCAGGCCTCCACCCGGTACTCTGCCCTGAACCTTAGAGACTGTTACTAGCAGGCCTCCACCCAGTACTCTGTCCTGAACCTTAGTCACTGTTACTAGCAGGCCTCCACCCAGTACTCTGTCCTGAACCTTAGTCACTGTTACTAGCAGGCCTCCACCCAGTACTCTGCCCTGAACCTTAGAGACTGTTACTAGCAGGCCTCCACCCAGTACTCTGTCCTGAACCTTAGTCACTTTTACTAGCAGGCCTCCACCCAGTACTCTGTCCTGAACCTTAGTCACTGTTACTAGCAGGCCTCCACCCAGTACTCTGTCCAGAACCTTAGTCACTGTTACTAGCAGGCCTCCACCCAGTACTCTGTCCAGAACCTTAGTCACTGTTACTAGCAGGCCTCCACCCAGTACTCTGTCCAGAACCTTAGTCACTGTTACTAGCAGGCCTCCACCCAGTACTCTGTCCAGAACCTTAGTCACTGTTACTAGCAGGCCTCCACCCAGTACTCTGCCCTGAACCTTAGTCACTGTTACTAGCAGGCCTCCACCCAGTACTCTGCCCTGAACCTTAGTCACTGTTACTAGCAGGCCTCCACCCAGTACTCTGTCCAGAACCTTAGTCACTGTTACTAGCAGGCCTCCACCCAGTACTCTGCCCTGAACCTTAGTCACTGTTACTAGCAGGCCTCCACCCAGTACTCTGTCCAGAACCTTAGTCACTGTTACTAGCAGGCCTCCACCCAGTACTCTGTCCTGAACCTTAGTCACTGTTACTAGCAGGCCTCCACCCAGTACTCTGTCCAGAACCTTAGTCACTGTTACTAGCAGGCCTCCACCCAGTACTCTGTCCAGAACCTTAGTCACTGTTACTAGCAGGCCTCCACCCAGTACTCTGTCCAGAACCTTAGTCACTGTTACTAGCAGGCCTCCACCCAGTACTCTGTCCAGAACCTTAGTCACTGTTACTAGCAGGCCTCCACCCAGTACTCTGCCCTGAACCTTAGTCACTGTTACTAGCAGGCCTCCACCCAGTACTCTGTCCAGAACCTTAGTCACTGTTACTAGCAGGCCTCCACCCAGTACTCTGTCCAGAACCTTAGTCACTGTTACTAGCAGGCCTCCACCCAGTACTCTGTCCAGAACCTTAGTCACTGTTACTAGCAGGCCTCCACCCAGTACTCTGCCCTGAACTTAGTCACTGTTACTAGCAGGCCTCCACCCAGTGCTCTGTCCAGAACCTTAGTGACTGTTACTAGCAGGCCTCCACCCAGTACTCTGTCCAGAACCTTAGTCACTGTTACTAGCAGGCCTCCACCCAGTACTCTGTCCAGAACCTTAGTCACTGTTACTAGCAGGCCTCCACCCAGTACTCTGTCCAGAACCTTAGTCACTGTTACTAGCCGGCCTCCACCCAGTACTCTGTCCAGAACCTTAGTCACTGTTACTAGCCGGCCTCCACCCAGTACTCTGTCCAGAACCTTAGTCACTGTTACTAGCAGGCCTCCACCCAGTACTCTGTCCAGAACCTTAGTCACTGTTACTAGCCAGCTACCACCCGGTACTCTGTCCAGAACCTTAGTCACTGTTACTAGCAGGCCTCCACCCAGTACTCTGTCCAGAACCTTAGTCACTGTTACTACCCAGCTACCACCCGGTACTCTGTCCAGAACCTTAGTCACTGTTACTAGCAGGCCTCCACCCAGTACTCTGTCCAGAACCTTAGTCACTGTTACTAGCAGGCCTCCACCCAGTACTCTGTCCAGAACCTTAGTCACTGTTACTAGCAGGCCTCCACCCAGTACTCTGTCCAGAACCTTAGTCACTGTTACTAGCAGGCCTCCACCCAGTACTCTGTCCAGAACCTTAGTCACTGTTACTAGCAGGCCTCCACCAGTACTCTGTCCAGAACCTTAGTCACTGTTACTAGCAGGCCTCCACCCAGTACTCTGTCCTGAACCTTAGTCACTGTTACTAGCAGGCCTCCACCCAGTACTCTGTCCAGAACCTTAGTCACTGTTACTAGCAGGCCTCCACCCAGTACTCTGTCCAGAACCTTAGTCACTGTTACTACCCAGCTACCACCCAGTACTCTGTCCAGAACCTTAGTCACTGTTACTAGCAGGCCTCCACCCAGTACTCTGTCCAGAACCTTAGTCACTGTTACTAGCAGGCCTCCACCCGGTACTCTGTCCAGAACCTTAGTCACTGTTACTACCCAGCTACCACCCAGTACTCTGTCCAGAACCTTAGTCACTGTTACTACCCAGCTACCACCCAGTACTCTGTCCAGAACCTTAGTCACTGTTACTAGCAGGCCTCCACCCAGTACTCTGTCCAGAACCTTAGTCACTGTTACTACCCAGCTACCACCCAGTACTCTGTCCAGAACCTTAGTCACTGTTACTAGCAGGCCTCCACCCAGTACTCTGTCCAGAACCTTAGTCACTGTTACTAGCAGGCCTCCACCCAGTACTCTGTCCAGAACCTTAGTCACTGTTACAAGCAGGCCTCCACCCAGTACTCTGTCCAGAACCTTAGTCACTGTTACTAGCAGGCCTCCACCCGGTACTCTGCACTGCACCTTAGAGACTGTTACTAGCAGGCCTCCACCCAGTACTCTGTCCAGAACCTTAGTCACTGTCACTAGCCGGCCTCCACCCAGTACTCTGTCCTGAACCTTAGTCAATGTTACTAGCAGGCTTCCACCCAGTACTCTGTCCTGAACCTTAGTCACTGTTACTAGCAGGCTTCCACCCAGTACTCTGTCCTGAACCTTAGTCACTGTTACTAGCAGGCCTCCACCCGGTACTCTGTCCTGAACCTTAGTCACTGTTACTAGCAGGCCTCCACCCAGTACTCTGTCCAGAACCTTAGTCACTGTTACTAGCAGGCCTCCACCCAGTACTCTGTCCTGAACCTTAGTCACTGTTACTAGCAGGCCTCCACCCAGTACTCTGTCCAGAACCTTAGTCACTGTTACTAGCAGGCCTCCACCCGGTACTCTGTCCAGAACCTTAGTCACTGTTACTAGCAGGCCTCCACCCGGTACTCTGCACTGCACCTTAGAGACTGTTACTAGCCAGCTACCACCCGGTACTCTGCACCTTAGAGACTGTTACTAGCCAGCTACCACCCGGTACTCTGCACCTTAGAGACTGTTACTAGCCAGCTACCACCCGGTACTCTGCACCTTAGAGACTGTTACTAGCCAGCTACCACCCGGTACTCTGCACCTTAGAGACTGTTACTAACCAGCTACCACCCGGTACTCTGCACCTTAGAGACTGTTACTAACCAGCTACCACCCGGTACTCTGCACCTTAGTCACTGTTACTAGCAGGCCTCCACCCAGTACTCTGCACCTTAGAGACTGTTACTAGCCAGCTACCACCCGGTACTCTGCACCTTAGAGACTGTTACTAACCAGCTACCACCCGGTACTCTGCACCTTAGAGACTGTTACTAGCCAGCTACCACCCGGTACTCTGCACTGCACCTTAGAGACTGTTACTAGCCAACTACCACCCAGTACTCTGCACTGCACCTTAGAGACTGTTACTAGCCAACTACCACCCAGTACTCTGCACCTTAGAGACTGTTACTAGCCAGCTATCACCCGGTACTCTGCACCTTAGAGACTGTTACTAGCCAGCTACCACCCGGTACTCTGCACCTTAGAGATTGTTACTACCCAGCTACCACCCAGTACTCTGCACTGCACCTTAGAGACTGTTACTAGCAGGCCTCCACCCAGTACTCTGCACCTTAGAGACTGTTACTAGCCAGCTACCACCCGGTACTCTGCACCTTAGAGACTGTTACTAGCCAGCTACCACCCGGTACTCTGCACCTTAGAGACTGTTACTACCCAGCTACCACCCGGTACTCTGCACCTTAGAGACTGTTACTACCCAGCTACCACCCGGTACTCTGCACCTTAGAGACTGTTACTAGCCAGCTACCACCCGGTACTATGCACCTTAGAGACTGTTACTAGCCAGCTACCACCCGGTACTCTGCACCTTAGAGACTGTTACTAGCCAGCTACCAATCAATCAATCAATCAATCAATTTTATTTTATATAGCCCTTCTTACATCAGCTAATATCTCGAAGTGCTGTACAGAAACCCAGCCTAAAACCCCAAACAGCTAGTAATGCAGGTGTAGAAGCACGGTGGCTAGGAAAAACTCCCTAGAAAGGCAAAACCTAGGAAGAAACCTAGAGAGGAACCAGGCTATGAGGGGTGGCCAGTCCTCTTCTGGCTGTGCCGGGTGGAGATTATAACAGAACCATGCCAAGATGTTCAAAAATGTTCATAAGTGACAAGCATGGTCAAATAATAATCAGGAATAAATCTCAGTTGGCTTTTCATAGCCGATCATTAGAGTTTAAAACAGCAGGTCTGGGACAGGTAGGGGTTCCATAACCGCAGGCAGAACAGTTTAAACTGGAATAGCAGCAAGGCCAGGCGGACTGGGGACAGCAAGGAGTCACCACGGCCGGTAGTCCCGACGTATGGTCCTAGGGCTCAGGTCTCTCAGTTGGCTTTTCATAGCCGATCATTTAGAGTTGAAAACAGCAGGTCTGGGACAGGTAGGGGTACCACCCGGTACTCTGCACCTTAGAGACTGTTACTACCCAGCTACCACCCGGTACTCTGCACCTTAGAGACTGTTACTAGCCAGCTACCACCCGGTACTCTGCACCTTAGAGACTGTTCCTAGCCAGCTACCACCCGGTACTCTGCACCTTAGAGACTGTTACTAGCCAGCTACCACCCGGTACTCTGCACCTTAGAGACTGTTACTAGCCAGCTACCACCTGGTACTCTGCACCTTAGAGACTGTTACTAGCCAGCTACCACCCGGTACTCTGCACCTTAGAGACTGTTACTAGCCAGCTACCACCCGGTACTCTGCACCTTAGAGACTGTAACTACCCAGCTACCACCCGGTACTCTGCACCTTAGAGACTGTTACTACCCAGCTACCACCCGGTACTCTGCACCTTAGAGACTGCTGCCCTATGTACATAGTAATGGAACACTGGTCACTTTAATAATGTTTACATCCTGTTTTACCCATTTATATGTATAGACTGTATTCTAGTGATGGGACATCCTATATAACTACTGCTGTACATATACTATTCTTCAGATACACTGCATATTCTATCCATATACTGTCCACATTATCTATAACTGTCCATACTGTATATACACACCATTATATACAGTGGGGAGAACAAGTATTTGATACACTGCCTATTCTGCAGGTTTTCCTACTTACAAAGCATGTAGAGGTCTGTGATTTTTATCATAGGTACACTTCAACTGTGAGAGACGGAATCTAAAACAAAAATCCAGAAAATCACATTGTATGATTTTTAAGTAATTAATTTGCATTTTATTGCATGACAAAAGTATTTGATCACCTACCAACCAGTAAGAATTCCGGCTCTCACAGACCTGTTAGTTTTTCTTTAAGAAGCCCTCCTGTTCTCCACTCATTACCTGTATTAACTGCACCTGTTTGAACTCGTTACCTGTATAAAAGACACCTGTCCACACACTCAATCAAACAGACTCCAACCTCTCCACAATGGCCAAGACCAGAGAGCTGTGTAAGGACATTAGGGATAAAATTGTAGACCTGCACAAGGCTGGGATGGGCTACAGGACAATAGGCAAGCAGCATGGTGAGACGGCAACAACTGTCGGCGCAATAATTAGAATATGGAAGAAGTTCAAGATGACGGTCAATCACCCTCGGTCTGGGGCTCCATGCAAGATCTCACCTCGTGGGGCATCAATGATCATGAGGAAGGTGAGGGATCAGCCCAGAACTTCACGGCAGGACCTGGTCAATGACCTGAAGAGAGCTGGGACCACAGTCTCAAAGAAAACCATTAGTAACACACTACGCCATCATGGATTAAAATCCTGCAGCGCACGCAAGGTCCCCCTGCTCAAGCCAGCGCATGTCCAGGCCCATCTGAAGTTTGCCAATGACAATCTGGATGATCCAGAGGAGGAATGGGAGAAGGTCATGTGGTCTGATGAGACAAAAATATAGTTTTTTGGTCTAAACTCCACTCGCCGTGTTTGGAGGAAGAAGAAGGATGAGTACAACACCAAGAACACCATCCCAACTGTGAAGCATGAAGGTGGAAATGTCATTCTTTGGGGAAGCTTTTCTGCAAAGGGGACAGGACGACTGCACTGTATTTAGGGGAAGATGGATGGGGCCATGTATCGCGAGATCTTGACCAACAACCTCCTTCCCTCAGTAAGAGCATTGAAGATGGGCCGTGGCTGGGTCTTCCAGCATGACAACGACCCGAAACACACAGCCAGGGCAACTAAGGAGTGGCTCCGTAAGAAGCATCTCAAGGTCCTGGAGTGGCCTAGCCAGTCTCCAGACCTGAACTCAATAGAAAATCTTTGGAGGGAGCTGAAAGTCCGTATTGCCCAGCGACAGCCCCGAAACCTGAAGGATCTGGAGAAGGTCTGTATGGAGGAGTGGGCCAAAATCCCTGCTGCAGTGTGTGAAAACCTGGTCAAGACCTACAGGAAACATATGATCTCTGTAATTGCAAACAAAGGTTTCTGTACCAAATATTAAGTTCTGCTTTTCTGATGTATCAAATACTTTTGTCATGCAATAAAATGCAAATTAATTACTTAAAAATCATACAATGTGATTTTCTGGATTTTTGTTTTAGATTCCGTCTCTCACAGTTGAAGTGTACCTATGATAAAAATTACAGACCTCTACATGCTTTGTAAGTAGGAAAACCTGCAAAATCGGCAGTGTATCAAATACTTGTTCTCCCCACTGTATATATATATATATATATATATATATATATATATATATATATATATATATATATATATATATATATATATATTATATTATATATTATGTATATATATATACACAGTTGAAGTCGGAAGTTTACATACACTTAGGTTGGAGTCATTAAAACTTGTTTTTCAACCACTCCACAAATTTCTTGTTAACAAACTATAGTTTTGGCAAGTCGGTTAGGACATCTACTTTGTGCATGGCACAAGTAATTTTTCCAACAATTGTTTACAGACAGATTATTTAACTTATAATTCACTGTATCACAATTCCAGTGGGTCAGAAGTTTACATACACTAAGTTGACTGTGCCTTTAAACAGCTTGGAAAATTATGTCATGGCTTTAGAAGCTTCTGATAGGCTAATTTACATCATTTAGAAATAAATCCTGTTGTTCTGTGATTTACCCTCTTGCGCCTGACTCCTTCGAAATCAATCATCACAGTTGGAGCTCGAAACATAAGCATTTCACTGCACCTGGGATAAAATCTGCTACGTATGTGTACGCTGTTGCGGTGACCGTATTACCATCACACCGGCAGTCATGAGTCATGACCGCCATAACATTCCACGTGACCGTTGAGTCATGGTAATCTCCTTTTATGCACTCTGGACATGCTTTGGTAGAACCCAACTGGCTAACTACCATCAGGTCCTAATGGCCTGGTACTCAGGGCTCTATTGTCCCTCTAACCATCAGGTCCTAATGGCTCTGAACAGCGCCGGAAGAAGATGGCTGCCGTTTTACAGCCCTCTAACCAATTGTACTATTATGTGTGTTTTTCCGCGTTATTTGTAATTTATTTTGTACATAATGTTTCTGCCATCGTCTCTTATAACCAAAGAGAGCTTCTGGATATCAGGACAGCGATTACTCACCTCGCGTTGGACGAACACTTTTTCTTCAACGAGGCGTTCGCGAAGGATATTCTACAGACTCCCGACAAGGCCCAGATCCCCGTCATTCGCGTGAGGAAGAGACTGAGATATCGTGGGCGCAGATCCGGGTGCCTTGTAAGGATACGACGGCGAACGAGTAAACTGCCTCTCCCATCAATCCTATTAGCCAACGTTCAAGCTTTGGAGAATAAAATGGACGATTTAAGATTACGGTTATCCTACCAACGGGACATTAAAAACTGTAATATCTTATGTTTCACGGAGTCGTGGCTGAGCAGCGACAATGATATCATTCAGCTAGCAGGCTATACGCTACATCGGCAGGACAGAACGGCAGACTCGGGTAAGACGAGGGGTGGCGGTCTCTGTATATTTGTAAACAACAGCTGGTGCACAAAATCAAATACTAAGGAAGTCTCAAGGTTTTGCTCGCCTGAGGTAGAGTATCTTATGATAAGCTGTAGACCACACTATTTACCAAGAGAGTTTTCATCTATATTTTTCATAGCTGTCTATTTACCACCACAAACCAATGCTGGCATTAAGATTGCACTGAATGAGTTGTACAAGGCCATTAATCAACAGGAAAACGCTCATCCAGATGCAGCGCTCCTAGTAGCAGGGGACTTTAATGCAGGGAAACTTAAATCCGTTCTACCTAATTTCTACCAGCATGTTAAATGTGCAACCAGAGGGGAAAAAACTCTAGACCACCTTTACTCCACACACAGAGACGCATACAAAGCTCTCCCTCGCCCTCCATTTGGCAAATCTGACCATAACTCTATCCTCCTGATTCCTGCTTATAAGCAAAAACTGAAGCAGGAAGCACCAGTGATTCGGCTAATAAAAAAGTGGTCAGATGACGCAGATGCTAAGCTACAGGACTGTTTTGCTAGCACAGACTGGAACATGTTCCGGGATTCTTCAGACAGCATTGAGGAGTACACCACATCAGTCACTGGCTTCATCAATAAGTGCATCGATGATGTCGTCCCCCACAGTGACCGTACGTACATACCCCAACCAGAAGCCATGGATTACAGGAAACATCCGCACTGAGCTAAAGGGTAGAGCTGCCGCTTTCAAGGAACGGGACTCTAACCCGGACGCTATAAGAAATCCCGCTATGACCTCCGACCGAACCATCAAACAGGCAAAGAGTCAATACAGGTCTAAGATTGAATCATACTACACTGGCTCTGACGCTCGTCGGATGTGGCAGGGCTTGAAAACTATTACAGACTACAAAGGGAAGCACAGCCGCGAGCTGCCCAGTGACACAAGCCTACCAGACGAGCTAAACCACTTCTATGCTCGCTTCGAGGCAAGCAACACTGAAGCATGCATGAGAGCACCAGCTGTTCCGGACGACTATGTGATCACGCTCTCCGTAGCCGATGTGAGTAAGACTTTTAAGCAGATCAACATTCACAAGGCCGCAGGGCCAGACGGATTACCAGGACGTGTACTCCGAGCATGTGCTGACCAACTGGCAAGTGTCTTCACTGACATTTTCAACATGTCCCTGACTGAGTCTGTAATACCAACATGTTTCAAGCAGACCACCATAGTCCCCGTGCCCAAGAACTCTAAGATAACCTGCCTAAATGACTACCGACCCGTGGCACTGACGTCTGTAGCCATGAAGTGCTTTGAAAGACTGGTCATGGCTCACATCAACAGCATAATCCCAGAAACCCTAGACCCACTCCAATTTGCATACCGCCCCAACAGATCCACAGATGATGCAATCTCTATCGCACTCCACACTGCCCTTTCCCACCTGGACAAGAGGAACACCTACGTGAGAATGCTATTCATTGACTACAGCTCAGCATTCAACACCATAGTGCCCTCAAAGCTCATCACTAAGCTAAGGATCCTGGGACTAAACACCTCCCTCTGCAACTGGATCCTGGACTTCCTGACGGGCCGCCCCAGGTGGTAAGGGTAGGTAACAACACATCTGCCACACTGATCCTCAACACGGGGGCCCCTCAGGGGTGCGTGCTCAGTCCCCTCCTGTACTCTCTGTTCACCCATGACTGCATGGCCAGGCACGACTCCAACACCATCATTAAGTTTGCCGACGACACAACAGTGGTAGGCCTGATCACCGACAACGATGAGACAGCCTATAGGGGAGGAGGTCAGAGATCTGGCCGTGTGGTGCCAGGACAACAACCTCTCCCTCAACGTGACCAAGACAAAGGAGATGATTGTGGACTACAGGAAAAAAAAGAGGACTGAGCACGCCCCCCATTCTCATCGACGGGGCTGTAGTGGAACAGGTTGAGAGCTTCAAGTTCCTTGGTGTCCACATCACCAACGAACTATCATGGTCCAAACACACCAAGACAGTCGTGAAGAGGGCACGACAAAGCCTATTCCCCCTCAGGAGACTAAAAAGATTTGGCATGGGTCCTCAGATCCTCAAAAAATTCTACAGCTGCACCATCGAGAGCATCCTGACTGGTTGCATCACCGCCTGGTATGGCAACTGCTTGGCCTCTGACCGCAAGGCACTACAGAGGGTAGTGCGTACGGCCCAGTACATCACAGGGGCAAAGCTCCCTGCCATCCAGGACCTCTATACCAGGCGGTGTCAGAGGAAGGCCCTCAAAATTGTCAAAGACTCCAGTCACCCTAGTCATAGACTGTTCTCTCTGCTACCGCACGGCAAGCGGTACCGGAGTGCCAAGTCTAGGTCCAAAAGACTTCTCAACAGCTTCTACCCCCAAGCCATAAGACTCCTGAACAGCTAATCATGGCTACCCGGACTATTTGCACTGCCCCCCCACCCCATACTTTTTACGCTGCTGCTACTCTGTTAAGTATTTATGCATAGTCACTTTAACTCTACCCACATGTACATATTACCTCAACTACCTCAACTAGTCGGGTGCCCCCGCACATTGACTATGCAACGGTACCCCCTGTATATATAGCCTCCCTACTGTCACTTTATTCTATTGTATATATAGCCTCCCTACTGTCACTTTATTTTTACTTCTGCTCTTTTTTTCTCAACACTTTTTTGTTGTTGTTTTATTCTTACTTTTTTGTTTAAAATAAATGCACTGTTGGTTAAGGGCTGTAAGTAAGCATTTCACTATAATGTCTGCACCTGTTGTATTCGGCGCATGTGACCAATAAAATTTGATTTGATTTGATTTGATTTGGTACTCAGGGCTCTATTGTCCCTCTAACCATCTGGTCCTAATGGCCTGGTACTCAGGGCTCTATTGTCTCTCTAACCATCAGGTCCTAATGACCTGGTACTCAGGGCTCTATTGTCCCTCTAACCATCAGGTCCTAATGGCCTGGTACTCAGGGCTCTATTGTCCCTCTAACCATCAGGTCCTAATGGCCTGGTACTCAGGGCTCTATTGTCCCTCTAACCATCTGGTCCTAATGGCCTGGTACTCAGGGCTCTATTGTCTCTCTAACCATCAGGTCCTAATGACCTGGTACTCAGGGCTCTATTGTCCCTCTAACCATCAGGTCCTAATGGCCTGGTATCAGGGCTCTATTGTCCCTCTAACCATCAGGTCCTAATGGCCTGGTACTCTGGGCTCTATTGTCCCTCTAACCATCAGGTCCTAATGGCCTGGTACTCAGGGCTCTATTGTCCCTCTAACCATCAGGTCCCTAATGGCCTGGTACTCAGCGCTCTATTGTCCCTCTAACCATCAGGTCCTAATGGCCTGGTACTCAGGGCTCTATTGTCCCTCTAACCATCAGGTCCTAATGGCCTGGTACTCAGGGCTCTATTGTCCCTCTAACCATCAGGTCCTAATGGCCTGGTACTCAGGGCTCTATTGTCCCTCTAACTATCAGGTCCTAATGGCCTGGTACTCAGGGCTCTATTGTCCCTCTAACCATCAGGTCCTAATGGCCTGGTACTCAGGGCTCTATTGTCCCTCTAACCATCAGGTCCTAATGGCCTGGTACTCAGGGCTATATTGTCCCTCTAACCATCAGGTCCTAATGGCCTGGTACTCAGGGCTCTATTGTCCCTCTAACCATCAGGTCCTAATGGCCTGGTACTCAGGGCTCTATTGTCCCTCTAACCATCAGGTCCTAATGGCCTGGTACTCAGGGCTCTATTGTCCCTCTAACCATCAGGTCCTAATGGCCTGGTACTCAGGGCTCTATTGTCCCTCTAACCATCAGGTCCTAATGACCTGGTACTCAGGGCTCTATTGTCCCTCTAACCATCAGGTCCTAATGGCCTGGTACTCAGTGCTCTATTGTCCCTCTAACCATCAGGTCCTAATGGCCTGGTACTCAGGGCTCTATTGTCCCTCTAACCATCAGGTCCCTAATGGCCTGGTACTCAGGGCTCTATTGTCCCTCTAACCATCAGGTTCTAATGGCCTGGTACTCAGGGCTCTATTGTCCCTCTAACCATCAGGTCCTAATGGCCTGGTACTCAGGGCTCTATTGTCCCTCTGACCACTCTGACATCAATGCAAATACATTCGAAAATCACATCAAACACATCATCAAAACAGTATGTGCTAAAACTCACCTCATCGATCAATTTGAAGAAAGAAATTCAACAGCAGGTTGAATCTAAGTGTAAAACATGATGTTGTTTCAAAGCCTAACACAATGAAATGGACAGCGCTTTCTAAGGTGATAATTAATTCAAAACACACATATGCATATTAGAGCTTATGCATAAGCATATATAAGCCCAAGCCCCAGAAAACCATTAATTAAAATAATAATCGTGCCGTTATACAATACACACCCTACCACATGCTACACATGGCAGAAAAACATTAAAACATACTGATTTAAGATGTCTTTGATACATAATTGGTCTAGTCTATACTCCAAAATTAAACAAATTCTAGTAATGGCCTTTGAGTGTGGACGATATTATTATGCATACTGGATGGACTGGTTACCTTATGCTACGCTCCAAACTGTCTATCCATGAGGGAAATAACGTATAGGCCTAGGCTGTTGGGTCATTGATTGTGCAGGGAGGCTTACAGAGTTAGCCTACAATTATAGTGAATTTGTGTTTGATTTTGAATAGCCTAGTAATAGGGATGTTTTATATTTCCATCATGTATAGACTGACACATTACCTTTAGCTACAGAACATCTCACGTCCGTGCATTTCCATCTCCTCCTCTCTCTCCTTCATTACCTTCTCGAGCATGCAGAGAGAGGGGCTGTCAACGGTTTAGTGAAATATATTTATATATCAATGTTCCCAAACAGATTTCACTTGGTTTCCCAAATGAAGCACTGGGTAGCTGCAGAAAGGAGGGTTGGAGAGCCCATAGAGTTTGGGCAGAATATCTCCTGTCACGCAGCGGGAGCACTCTCCTCAAACAGCGGTTGAAGTGTGGAGTGAAATAAGTGTTCTTCTATTCTCAGCTGCTCATATTAAGCACGTGCTCCGCTATAAAAACGAAGTAGTGAAAAATGGACCGGCAGAAAGCGTGTGGCCTCCATTCGCTTTTGGAATGAAAACAGATGACATGTATTTTTACCCCTGCCCCTGTTCCTGCCCATTTGATGATGGGCCATTCTAAATCTAAACTAATTTGACATATTAGTAAAGACAAGATGAAATTGACAATAGTCTGATGGGTGAAAATATGATCACTTGATGAGAGAACAGCTGTGCAGCTCGCATCAGCGGCTTGTATGTGGCTTGTATGTGGCTTGTATGTGGCTTGTATGTGGCTTGTATGTGGCTTGTATGTGGCTTGTATGCATGGAGGCCTGGAGATGCTAAACGAAACACGGTAAATTACCATGAGACAGCATTTTATGACCGCCACAGCCCTATGTACCCGATCAATAAAATTGTATATGATTTGATTTGACTCAGAGCAGCTGACAAGTGTCTTCACTGACAACCTCCCCCTGAGCCAGTCTGTCATACCTTCATGTTTCAAGGAGACCCCATAATCCCTGTGCTGAAGAACGCCAAGGTAACCTGCCTAAATGACTATCGCCCCGTAGCATTCACTGTAGCCATGAAATGCTTTGGCTCACAACAACACCATCATCCCAGACACCCTGGAATCACTCCAATCCGCCCCAACAGATGCAATCTCAATCACACTCCACAATAACCTTTCCCACCTGGACAAAAGGAACACCTATGTGAGAGTGCTCTTCATTGACTTCAGTTCAACACCATAGTGCCCTCCAAGCTCATCACTAAGCTAAGGTCCCTGAGACTGAACACCTCCCTCTGCAACTGGATCCTGGACTTCCTGACGGGCCGCCCCCAGGTGGTGAGGGTAGGTAACAACACATCCGCCACGCTGATCCTCAACACGGGGGCCCCTCAGGGGTGCGTGCTCAGTCCCCTCCTGTACTCCTTGTTCACCCATGACTGCGTGGCCAAACACGACTCCAACACCATCATTAAGTTAACCGACGACACGATTGTGGTAGCCCTGATCACCAACAATGATGAGACAGCCTATAGGGAGGAGGTCAGTGACCTGGCTGTGTGGTGCCAGGACAACAACCTCTCCCTCAATGTCAGCAAGACAAAGGAGCTGATATTGGACTACAGGAAACAGAGGGCCGAGCACACCCCCATCTACATCGACGGGGCTGTAGTGGAGCGGGTCGAGAGCTTCAAGTTCCTCGGTGTCCACATAACTAAGGAATTAACATGGTCCACACACATCAACACAGTCTTGAAGAGGGCACAACAACGCCTCTTCCCTGTCAGGAGGCTGAAAAGATTTGGCATGGGCCCTCAGATCCTCAAAAAGTTATACAGCTGCACAACTGAAAGCCTCTTGAGTGGCTGCATCACCGCCTGGTATGGCAACTGCTTGGCATCCTACCACAAGGGTAGTGCTTATGGCCCTGTACATCCCTGGGGCCGATCTCCATGCCATCCAGGACCTCTATACAAGGCGGTGTCAGAGGAAGGCCCTAAAAATTGTCAAAGACTCCAGCAACCCAAGTCATGGACTGTTCTCTCTGCTACCGCACGGCAAGCGGTACCGATGCACCAAGTCTGGAACCAACAGGACCTCGAACAGCCCCCAAGTCATAAAATTGTTATATAGTTAAGAAAATATCTGCACTGACTCAACACATACAGTGGGGGAAAAAAGTATTTAGTCAGCCACCAATGGTCCAAGTTCTCCTACTTAAAAAGATGAGAGAGGCCTGTAATTTTCATCACAGGAACACGTCAACTATGACAGACAAAATGAGAAAAAAAAATCCAGAAAATCACATTGTAGGATTTTTAATGAATTTATTTGCAAATTATGGTGGAAAATAAGTATTTGGTCACCTACAAAAAAGCAAGATTTCTGGCTCTCACAGACCTGTAACTTCTTCTTTAAGAGGCTCCTCTGTCCTCCAGTCGTTACCTGTATTAATGGCACCTGTTTGAACTTGTTATCAGTATAAAAGACACCTGTCCACAACCTCAAACAGTCACACTCCAAACTCCACTATGGCCAAGACCAAAGAGTTGTCAAAGGACACCAGAAACAAAATTGTAGACCTGCACCAGGCTGGGAGGACTGAATCTGCAATAGGTAAGCAGCTTGGTTTGAATAAATCAACTGTGGGAGCAATTATTAGGAAATGGAAGACATACAAGACCACTGATAATCTCCCTCGATCTGGGGCTCCACACAAGATCTCACCCCGTGGGGTCAAAATGATCACAAGAACGGTGAGCAAAAAATCCCAGAACCACACGGGGGGACCTAGTGAATACCTGCTGAGAGCTGGGGACCAAGTAACAAAGCCTACCATCAGTAACACACTACGCCGCCAGGGACTCAAATCCTGCAGTGCCAGACGTGTCCCCCTGCTTAAGCCAGTACATGTCCAGGCCCGTCTGAAGTTTGCTAGAGTGCATTTGGATGATCCAGAAGAGGATTGGGAGAATGTCATATGGTCAGATTAAACCAAGATAGAACTTTTTGGTAAAAACTCAACTCGTCGTGTTTGGAGGACAAAGAATGCTGAGTTGCATCCAAAGAACCCCATACCTACTGTGAAGCATGGGGGTGGAAACATCATGCTTTGGGGCTGTTTTTCTGCAAAGGGACCAGGACGACTGATCTGTGTAAAGGAAAGAATGAATGTGGCCATGTATCGTGAGATTTTGAGTGAAAACCTCCTTCCATCAGCAAGGGCATTGAAGATGAAACGTGGCTGGGTCTTTCAGCATGACAATGATCCCAAACACACCGCCCGGGCAACGAAGGAGTGGCTTCGTAAGAAGTATTTCAAGGCCCTGGAGTGGCCTAGCCAGTCTCCAGATCTCAACCCCATAGAAAATCTTTGGAGGGAGTTGAAAGTCCGTGTTGCCCAGCGACAGCCCCAAAACATCACTGCTCTAGAGGAGATCTGCATGGAGGAATGGGCCAAAATACCAGCAACAGTGTGTGAAAACCTTGTGAAGACATACAGAAAACGTTTGACCTGTGCCATTGCCAACAAAGGGTATATAACAAAGTATTGAGAAACTTTTGTTATTGACCAAATACTTATTTTCCACCATAATTTGCAAATAAATTCATTAAAAATCCTACAATGTGATTTTCTGGATTTTTTTTCCTCTAATTTTGTCTGTCATAGTTGACGTGTACCTATGATGAAAATTACAGGCCTCTCTCATCTTTTTAAGTGGGAGAACTTGCACAATTGGTGGCTGACTAAATACTTTTTTCCCCACTGTATGCTGCTGTTACTGTCTGTTATCTATCCTGTTGCCTAGTCACTTTACCACTACCTATATGTACATATCTACCTCAATTACCTCATACCCCTGCACATCGACTCGGTACCGGTACCCTGTGTATATAGTCATGTTATTACCTGGTACCCCTGCACATCGACAGGACATATATAGCCATGTTTTTACCTCGTACATTTACATTGCCATTTACATCATTTAGCAGATGCTCTTATCCAGAGCGACTTACAAATTGGTGCATTCAACTTATGATAGCCAGTGGGACAACCACTTTATTTTGTATTTTTTTATGGGGGGGGTGGGGGAGGGAGGGGTAGAAGGATTACTTTTATACTATTCCAGGTATTCCTTAAAGAGGTAGGGTTTCAAGTGTCTCTGGAAGGTGGTCAGTGACTCCGCTGTCCTGGCGTTGTGGGGGAGCTTGTTCCACCATTGGGGTGCCAGAGCAGCGAATAGCTTTGACTGGGCTGAGCGGGAACTGTGCTTCCGTAGAGGTAGGGGGGCTAGCAGGCCAGAGGTGGATGAACGTAGTGCCCTCGTTTGGGTGTAGGGTCTGATCAGAGCCTGAAGGTAAGGAGGTGCCATTCCCCTCACAGCTCCGTAGGCAAGCACCATGGTCTTGTAGTAGATGCGAGCCTCAACTGGAAGCCAGTGGAGTGTGCGGAGGAGCAGGGTGACATGAGAGAACTTGGGAAGGTTGAACACCAGACGGGCTGCAGCGTTCTGGATAAGTTGTAGGGGTTTAATGGCACAGGCAGAGAGCCCAGCCAACAGCGAGTTGCAGTAATCCAGACGGGAGATGACAAGTGCCTGGATTAGGACCTGTGCCGCTTTCTGTGTGAGGTAGGGTCGTACTCTGCGAATGTTGTAGAGCATGAACCTGCAGGATCGGGTCACCACTTTGATGTTAGCGGAGAACGACAGGGTGTTGTCCAGGGTCACGCCAACGTTCTTTGCTCTCTGGGAGGAGGACACAATGGAGTTGTCAACAGTGATGGCGAGATCATGGCGCGGGCAGTCCTTCCCCGGGAGGAAGAGCAGCTCCATCTTGTCGAGGTTCAGCTTGAGGTGGTGATCCGACATCCACACTGATATGTCTGCCAGACATGCAGAGATGCGATTCGCCACCTGGTTACCAGAAGACCATGTGAGGATATGACAGAGCCAAGTGACTTGGTGTATAGAGAGAATAGGAGAGGTTCTAGAACTGAGCCCTGGGGGACACCAGTGGTGAGAGCATGTGGTGCGGAGACAGCCACCTGGTAGGAGCGACCTGTCCGGTAGGACGCAATCCATGAGTGAGCAGCGCCGGAGATGCCCAACTCAGAGAGGGTGGAGAGGAGGATCTGATGGTTCACAGTATCAAAGGCAGCAGATAGGTCTAGAAGAATAAGAGCAGAGGAGGGAGAGTTAGCTTTAGCAGTGCGGAGAGCCTCCGTGACACAGAGAAGAGCAGTCTCAGTTGAATGACCAGTCTTGAAACCTGACTAGTTTGGATCAAGAAGGTCATTCTGAGAGAGATAGCAGGAGAGTTTGCTAGAGTTGGCACGCTCAAGAGTTTTGGAGAGAAAAGAAAGAAGGGATACTGGTCTGTAGTTGTTGACCTGGAACTCCACGTGGGTCGTGCGCGCAGGGACCACCAGATTAGAGTGCCACTCGGTGTGAAGCGTTTGTATGGCCTGTGCAGAGAGGAGAGAACAGGGATAGACAGAGGCATAGTTGACAGGCTACAGAAAAGGCTACAATAATGCAACAGAGATCAGAATGAAATGAACTAGTCATCTGAGAAAGCGTGATAGCGGGGCCTCCCTCACTTACGTTTCACTGAAACACTCAAATATAACTCTCCTAACTTCATCTTTAGAAAGTATAATTGTTGTAAACTACAGCGGTTCAATGTTTTCTAGGAATAGACTCTAAGCTAGCTAACTTGGTACAGTATTCTTCCGTGAAAACCACCCAGGGCACGGTATCCTATGACGGCATAGCTAACTAGCATGCTAGCTTCCAATAACACGGTTTAGCACCAATACTCGGTTACAACAAACTACCAATAGTGTGTTAACACGCTAAACAGATCATTCGTGTCCGTGTCTAACGTTGTGTAAAGTTTTGGGGTTAGTTCTGACAGTTTGAGAGAGTACGTCGTCAACTTATTCAGCCAGTTACTTAGCTAGCTAGAATAGTTAGCATATTAGCTAGCCTTGCTCTCTGTCAACAAACCAACCCCTCCTCCCACGGTATGAAACACACAGAGAGAGCCAAGCTAACATTAACTAGTCACCCATGTCTTGAATTCTTTTTGAACGACTCTGGTTACTAGTATGTAAAAAATAAAATAAAAATAAATGTAGGTTATAACTTACCCTTAGTAACTACTCTTAGCTAGTTACGTGTAAAGCTAGCTACTGAATCGATTTAGCCAGTTTGCGTCTATCCCAACAGAGAGAGAGCGTCTCCAAACATTACAGCTAGGTCGTTCCAGCTATGGTTTAGTTAGCTATCCAGGTAGCAACAAGCTAGCTACATTTCGAGTACAGTAGCTACTAACTACCTAACATTAACGCTTCAGATAATGAGGTTAGAAAAACAGCTGAATGGTATGTAGCTAGCTGGCATAAATACAGGTAATCTTAAGCGTGAAATATCATTGGAAACAACTATCCACAGTTGCTAATAGTTACCAGTAGCTACCTGCTAGCTAGCTAGCTTTATTGGTCCAGGTAGTGGGTTAGCTAGCCTCGTGCTTCACCAGGCTCAGACGAATACAATACTTACCTACAATAACTACCTAGATAAACTGCCTACAATACCTACCTACAATCTAAATACATGGTTTAAGCTTTACTCGACACCAAATAAAGAAGAAGCTAAGCTTACCTCCTACCTAGAGAAACACAACCTCACCCCATCGCGTCCAGGTAGTTCGCAAAGTTGCTGATGGATGTGGAATTATCAACGGGAAGTGTGCTATAGGGCACAACCCAAAGAAGAAACCACTGTTCAGAAATGTTTATTCCTTTGATGTACCCCTGCACATCCACTCAGTACTAATACTCCCTGTATACAGCCATGTTATTACCTCGAACCCCTGCAAATCGACTCAGTACTGCTACTTCCTATATATAGCCATGTTTTTACCTGGTACTTCCTGTATATAGCCATGTACTGGTAGCCATGTTATTGTTACTCAGTACTGGTACTTCCTGTATATATCCATGTACTGGTAGCCATGTTACTGTCACTCAGTACTGGTACTTCCTGTATATAGCCATGTACTGGTAGCCATGTTATTGTCACTCAGTACTGGTACTTCCTGTATATATCCATGTACTGGTAGCCATGTTATTGTTACTCAGTACTGGTACTTCCTGTATATATCCATGTACTGGTAGCCATGTTATTGTCACTCAGTACTGGTACTTCCTGTATATATCCATGTACTGGTACTTCCTGTATATAT